>NC_092527.1:41005000-41152500 GCF_037038585.1 Patagioenas fasciata
TTTTTCTGAGTTTCTTTTTCAGAGCTTCTCCTGGCCCGTTGCCCCCGTTAGCCTGCTCCCTTAATGGATTAGCCGGACTTCAAGGAAAATCCCCCTCTAACAATAGCGAGGAGGCGTGTGGCTCTTAGTCTACCGAAGGAGAGGTGCCAACAGTATTTGCTACTACAAGCGAATCTGCTCAGTCTTTTTGATCCGATTTCTCTCTTCTTGATTCTGATATCTCCACAAAAGCCACTGCAGATGGGAAAGGGAAAAAGAAAACAAGCAAAACCACCCCCTTCCCCCAAACCCCAAGCAATCAGGCCACCCTCAGTTTTTGTTCGTTCATTTTTCTTTCTGGCTTTCTCCTCTTTTCTCTTCCCTTCTCCCTTGTGCCGCTGAGGCGGCCTCATGGAAGAGAAACTAAATCGCTCTCCTCTTGCTTTGGGCTGTTTTTCATCACTTCTGTGTGCTTCCTGACCCCAGAAAGCAGGCTTAAGTCGCTACATTCCTCCTCCTTCACCATAGCCAGAGACACAGTTCCTCTAGTTTCAGCAGATGTGCCAAAGGTACTGTGCTCTCCCTTGAGCATAACTTCAAATTTGGCAAATGCAATGCTTGGACATTTTCCAGGAAACTGTTTTTGTCTTGAAAAAGTGATTTCCTTTTTTTTTTTTTTCCCCCGAAATGTGATTTATTTATCTTGAAATGTTGTTTGAGACATCTCAGGTTTGATGAAACTCTTAGAAATCCAGAGTCTTGTTAATTTTTGAAGGGAGCTCTCACTGAGCTCCAGATGTTTTGCCATTGACCAGCAGCTCTGAAAATGGGTAGCCAGGCAAGGAAATTATTATTCCTCTCAGCCTTGTCTGTACCAGAAGGCATAAGCAGTGACACTGAAAAAATGTCAATTAACCTGCGCTGTTGGTAAATCCAGAGGCTTCTTTTTGCCTTCAAACTTTTTTTGGGGGAAGGGGAAAAAATGCCCATATGTGTGTGTACATGTCTGTGGATGCGCACATGTATATGAAACTGGGAATCCTGCTGCCTTTGGTCAGCCTTAGAGGTAAGTAAAGCCCAGCTGTGCTGCGCAGAGAGGGGAATACAGCAGGGTTAACACACATAAAAGCAGACACGAGATCCTTCATGTCTCAGACCAAGCAGCAGGCGTGCTTTAGGTCTTGTAAAAAAAAATCCTGAATTGATGTGAAACTCTGTGATGGTGAAAATACGGGGAATTTCTGCCACCTGTCCTTTGCATCCATCTTGTATCCTTCTCAAGTCAGCTCATAACCAATTCTTCCCAGGCTTCCAGCTGCTTGGTGTTTCTTGTGTAAAATAATTAATGATTATAGGGAGTGGAGATATCAGCTTAGGGATAGTCGTGCCTGGTCTTGGGCATTTGTACACACGCACTCATGTGCGTTCGGTGTTCAGTCGCAGTGTCAAAATGAGGAAAAAAAAGGCAAATGATATGAAGAAATACTAGGAATGATAAAAAAGCACTGTGATGTCGGTATAGAAACCTAACATGCACTTTTATATAGAGAGCATATAGAATATATACACCTGCAGTCCTTCCAGCTGTGTATAGACAGGGGCCACAAAGAGGGCCAAGGGTGTGGGGTGGCTTTTCTGTGGGGAACAGGGACAGGGGACAATGGGGGGGACTAAAAGCTGGGAATGTGGGTCAAAATTTATCAGGACAGGACTGTTTGTTGCTCAAATCTCTGGGATGTGAGAGCACGGCCATAGCAAAAATCACTCTGGCTCCTGCCTTCCCTCTGCGTTGGCTCTGGGACGGGAGCCCATGGATGGATCTTTGATCCGACCGGTCTCATGCGATTCCTTAGCGATCATGTTTAATTCCGTGTGCTTTATTTCCAAATAAAAGCCCAAGTGGCAGTAAATAAAAGCACAAGAGGAAAAAAGGGTGTGTTTTGGGTCCGGATTTTAAATATTGATCTTTTTAGACCTTAGAAATGGACCTGGAAATGACCATTCCCTGGGCTTGGTACCCCAGTAAGGTCCCATGAGTTGCTTCCTTCACCATTGGGGTAAGCTGGGGAAAAGTTGCTGGTTTATTCCTGGTTTTGGAGCTTGTAGTACATACCAGAAAAGCTGCTGAAGGGCTGACTAGAAAAATCTGCTTCAACTGGCTGGGCCCAAGCATGTAGTCCCCTTGTTCTGGTTTGCAAGGGCTGTAGCTGAGCTGCTTCTCAGCCCTGGGGTGGTTTCTCTGCCCTGACAGCCTGAACTTGGTGGGTTTCGGTCATTTTGTGTGACCGTCCAAAAGCCATGGCACAGGGAAACAGGGCAGGGGCTGGTTCAATGCACTGTTGAGCTTTTGATACTCCGTGAAATGCTTTGAGTTCAATGAGCAGCTCTTCCCCTGGAAAACAGTTTCATCGAAAAGTTCTCAGCATCCTCTAATTGTGCACCAATGTCAAGATTCAGGGTAAGTTCTTCTTTAAGTTGTGTGAATGTAATTATACTCTAATGAGCTGAAATACCGATGATGGTTAATCCATTGCATGTTGTGCCTCAACCCCAAGTCCCTAACTTGTGTCTGAATGTGTAAGGTTATTTCAAAGTGCAGAAGCCCAGACACAGTGACGTCTGCAGAGTGCACTGGACAGGGTGCATCGGACAGGATGCATCAAGGCAACGGTGTCGAATTGGAAAGATGAGACTCAGGCTGTAGGACTGTTGGAAGGTAGCACACATATATATCACAATTACACTTTTCTGAGACTGGAAATGCTGGGTAATTGTCTTTCCCTGCCAGTGTGCTCAGGGCGCTTTACAACAATAAATTTCACCAGGAGTGCTAAAACACAGAAAGCACAATAACGTGAAACCTGCTGCTCCAGAAAAGGAAGCGAACGAAGCCTTTGGAGTAAAACTGGGGCTGGGGTGTGCAGGATGGTGGAGCCCAGGACACTGCTCCATGGCTGGAGCCCTTGGCAGTGGGTACCCGTGGGGCGAGGAGGCTCTGGATCCGGATCACTGCCTGCGATGCTGCTGCAAAGCAAGAAAGCTCAGGGCCGAGCATCGATTGAGAGGAGGGACAAGGTTCTCTTTGTGGCTGAGACAAAATTGTGTGCCAATCAAAAAAGGTGATAGGCAGGCTGTTGTTGACCCGTAGGGAATACCAGAGGACAAATATCCTTGAAAGGAAATTCAAAAAGTAATCTCCAGGGAAGCCAAGGGAGTGCTGCTGGAAGAGCTGCAGCCCTGGCTGCTGTACCAGCACCGCTGAGCATCCACACAGACCTCCTGTGAAAGACATGTGTCATTTTCCATCCCGCGTTTAGACAACATCTTGCTTGCTAAGAAGCAAGATTGGGTGAGAGGTGAGGGATTTGGCACCTGGCTCGCTGCAGACCCTCCTCTGTGGTCCAGGGCAAAGCCACCTGCAGCCCTGCCTGCCAGGGGGACACCAGCGCTCCCCTCTGCTCTGCTCTTTCCGAGTGGTGGGTGGCGAATGCAAATCCTTCCCAGAGATGCCTGTAGCTCTTTATGATTCTATGTCCTATAGCAGAGCCTTGATCTCACTGGGACCTTAATAATAGCAACACACACACAAAAATATCTTCAGAACTGGACAAGAGAGGGTAGTTGGATAGTTTGCGATGGCCATTAGATAGCTGATGCTGACTGTGTTTGCTCTATATAGTTTGGAACCATCCATAATTAGAACATACTTTTTGTAACCCTATCTTGCAGTAGATTTGATTTTTAGGAAGGAAAAATGTCACTAAATCATTATTATTCATGTGACAAATCCTGAAGGGTGAATTTTTTTTAAACACCACCTCTATCAGTCTCTCCCATGTCACCTAACTTTTATGCAATAACACTGTTCCCTTAGAGATACCATATAAAATATCTCTCACTTCCCAATATTATTCATAGAATTCCCATTATAGAACATTGAAAACCCAGATTAGAAGAGTACAAGAATATTTTATGACCAGTTTGAAAATGCTGTTACTGCTGCAATAAATTAAGAAGTTAAATTACTCCCACATTGAGTATTGATATACTGTGCATGGCAGAAAAATTCCTTTGAAATATACTGTACAATACATATAGAGAAATTCCAGCCCCTTTGATGGCTGCAATGTGACTGCCAGCAAAGTGGTTTGTGTGTATATGGGGGTGGGCAATTGAGTTGCCAAGTCTGATCTTTAAAGCAATGAGTTGAGCAAGGGTAAAATCAGAACAGTAAAATATTATATGGTTAATTGCTAATATTGGGATGTTGTGTTTAATGACCAAGTCTCCGTTCTTCATTCTTCTCGCATTCAGCCTTTGTGAACCGTACCTCTGTAGACAGAATATATCATGAATTAGCAGACACAATTTCCAATAGTATGATTGCTCTTGTATGTATCTGTACAGACATTTAGTTTTGGCCTTTACCTGACCACAGGAAGATGGTGGACATGTGATGTGTATAGGCCTCCTTTGTTTATATATATATATATTTATGTATATATATATTTTATTTTTTTTTTTCTGGACAATTATTCAAACTCAAAACTTTGGCTGCCAGGATAAAAGCAGAGAAAAACAGAAACGTTGGATCCAGTCTGTACTTTTAGATAAAAAAATGCTTGACTAATTAACTAAATCAACTTTAAAGCCGTTTTTACAGTTATTTGCTCTATTGGAGGGGGGTAAAGCCACCAAAATATGCCAGTCCATTTTGATGAAGTTATCTATGAATTTATGTACACAAATTGCCTTTCCTTCTGCTTACAAAGCTTCAAATATGGAACATTGCAATGGGAACTTTACGTATACAAAGTGGTCGTTACAACTTCAGGTAATAGATGATCTTTCTTATTTATTTTTGTGTGTTGCCTGTTGTGCACAAAAAGCAGCATTTTATTAAGCAAAATAATTAGAGACATTTGCCTGTTGGACTAAATTGGCAACTAAATCGCCTGTTTTGCAAACTGTAACAAAAGAGCCCTCTCACACGTTTTGCAAAGGAATGAAAACAGAGGTGCTGCGAAGCGGGCAGTGTAAGCAGCTTACTGGGTTTTGCCAAGAACCTGGCAAATCCAGCGGTTAAGTTTACAATAATAATCGCAGTGTACTTTGCTGATTGCAATATTCTGGCCCAAAAGTGACTATTTAACTAAGCTGGCTGTGGAATCAAGTGCAAACAAGTAACATGATCCATTTATTAATGATTGCTTTTTATGAGTGCATCCTTTCTGAATTGACTTGTTATTCCACAAGCTGGGGGAACAGGCTTTCAGCGAGAGTCATTTATATAAAACGGAGCAGCAAGAAGTTATTTCAGAACAACACAGTGATGCAGTCCAGGTGTCTGTTTTTAAAGGTTATTTTATTTTATTTTAAAGGCAATGAAGGGTAGATGCCAAGTAGCACATTTTTCCCTAGGTGCACTGAAAAATTCACTTGGAGATAAGCAGAAGCTTTCTGTAAACCATGAAGCTTACATTGCTTGTCGGACCCTTGACTTTTGCCCTGGAGCTGGTGGTTCTTACATTAGGTCCAGCCTGGGACCTCCTGCCCTGGCTAAAAAAGATGCAGAGGGGCCAGAGGAGCCACAGAAATGATCCAAGACTGGAACAGCTCTGCTGTGGGACAGGCTGAGAGAGCTGGGGTGTTCAGCTGGAGAAGAGAAGCTCTGGGGAGACCTTATTGTGGCCTTTCCGGACTTAAAAGGGGCTGATAAGAAAGATGAGGACAGACTTTGGAGCAGTGCCTGTTGTGATGGGACAAGGGGTGATGGTTTTAAATGAGAAGAGGGGAAATCCAGGTAGGACATGAAAATAATTTTTTGATGAGGGTGGTGAGAACCTGGCCCAGGTTGGGCAGAGAGGTGGTGGATGAACCATCCCTGGAGACATCCCAGGCCAGGCTGGACGGGGCTCTGAGCAACCTGAGCTGGTGAAGATGTCCCTGCTCATGGCAGGGGTGGCACCGGATGAGTTTGGAAGGTCCCTTCAACCCAAGCTATTCTCTGATTCTACAACAAGGCTGATGTTGCGCTGCCCAAAAGCACCTTATCTTCATGTATAATCATGTAGCAAATCATGTATTCATTTGTATTATTAAATAAAGACTAACAGAGTCGTACACCCGGCAGAGCAGAAGGGATGCACAAAGGATCACGGGTTCCCGGCATTCCCCGCTCCCTCTTGGAAAGCCGCTGACTCACTCCCCGAGCAATCAGCCTCGTGTGCCATTACAAATGGGGTGGTTAATAGGCCTGCATCCATTATCATTAGTGCATCTCAGCACGCAGGTACATGATGGGTCCTGCCAGCGCATTTGCTCCAGCTCACTGAGCCAGGGGCCATGCTCCATTGCAAATGAGGATGAGGAACACCTGCTCCAGGGTTTTTCGGCAGACCGGAGTCATCCTTCACATCTCATGCAACACTTGTTCTGTCAGAATGCAATGCTGGCACCGGCCGGAGCGGTGGTGTGCCAGGCGTCCGACTAAAGATTATAGACTTCCCTGTGGTCTTCTGCTGAAGTTCAGCTTTGAATTTTTTTTCAAAGAATCCTTTTAAAAATTTATCAATTTCGTATTAGGCATTCAGTCATTATGTTAAGGGTTCAAAAATAAAGATAAAAAAAAACTTTGCTGCAGAAATTAACTCTTTTTTTGGCAATTAGAATGGAAGCATGAAATATTTATTGAGTCTGATAATTTTATTCACAGTGCTGAGTGCTGGCTGTTTTGGTATGTTTTCTGAAAGATTTTATTTTTGGAAAATAGGCCTTGCGATTTTTTTTTTTTGCTGCTTCTTCTCCTTTTCTGGCCTTCTGCAACTATTCACAGTGTTTGTGGGATTTTCGTTTTAATTGTCTGCACTGGCTGACCCGAAATGTGGTATTAGACACTAAGCAAAAGGGGGAAAATAAGACAAAATAATGCCTTTCCAAGGCGCGTGTCTTTCCATCCAGGAGCCTGTGCTCTGGCTGCTCTCCAGGGCCAGGACAAAGACGTTCCTCATCCCACTCCAAAAGGCACCACGCTTGCTGCCAGCCCCAGGCTCACTTGTTTTAGGCACTGGAAACCAAGATTAAGGGAGGAAAAATGGTTGCAGTTTGAAGAAGCAGCTCCTGAGGTTTGGGAGTTGCAGTGAAGGACACAGTGAAGGTGGCAGCGTTGTAGCGTGTCCTTGTTTCCCCATTCTGTGTGATGGGGATCTTGTGGGCACTGCTGGTTGTCAAAGCTTTTCGGTCTCCAAAGACACAGACTCGAGGCCAAGGCTGGCACCCTGAGCACCCCTGTCACCCATCCTGCAAGCGGGACCAGCTGGGGGCACATGATGTTGGGCTCATGCATGTCCCAAATCCTGCTGGGACATTTGGGACATGCATGTCCCAAATCCTGCTGCCTCTTGGGAAGACCTCCCCAAACCACTCCTTTGGAAGGCACCTCATGTCTTCCAGCTCTCTTTCCCTGATGGACAATCAATCATAAAATCATTGCATCACCTCTTCTTGAAACAAGGCTTGGGATGAACATCGGCTGCCGTAGTGCACGCTGCTGGCAACGATGAAACACTGACGTGCACTTTTTGACTGGTGTCATCCTTGTTTCCCAAGCAAGCAGAAGGAATGGGAGTTGTTTGCTTCTCCATTCCCAACATACAGGTGAGTGGACTTGACTCTGAACTTGGAATAAGGAGTTAACTAAGAAATTACTGTTTGCTTTTAAAGTAATTCCTGTCCTCCTTCCCCAGTCCTCTCTTCCATGCTGAAGAGGCTTTTGGTTCTGCCTTCAGAGCCTCTGAGAAAATGACAGCTACTTTATTTCAACAGGACGCCCTGTCTGGTGGAATATAGGATTCCATGATGATAAAATTATACTGGAGGTTATAGGTCTGCTTCTCTGCTTCTCTGCCAGGAAAGTGGAGTCTTCAGTTTGATCAGTGAACATTTAAGGTTGGTACCTTGGGATCCAAAGTCTTATTTGTGCTTTATGATCAGCCACTACCAAAAAATTACTGCCAGGATCCATCCTGGTAGCCATTATGAACTTTGGTGCTCAAATGAAATCTTAGACTCTTGTTGCTCAAGGTGCTTCTGGGTTTGTCTCAGGTTTGGGTTCCCTGGTCAGAGTGAATCTGTCATTGTGCCTTTTTTCTTTTTCTTTCACCTTCTCTTTTTTGTCCTTCTCTGTGCTTGTCTGTTGTTATCGGACTGGTATGAGCTATGGGGGTAGTTGAATTAGCTCGGTCTTTCTATCTACTCTTCCCTGATGGGACTTCAACTTACACGTCTACCAACTGTGGAAGAGGTGAGTCATTTCCAGAATGACCTGTTAGACTAATGTTTTAGTCAATTTAAGAAACTTAATATTGGGATCAAAATGGCGAACACTGTGTTGCTCCTGCATCCATGCTCCATTCCAGCTTCGAGAGGTACGTGGAAAAATATCCTTCTCTGCTACCACTGTCTGAGCACGTATCTCTGCATAGTCAAAATGCAACAAGAATCACCTCAACCAGTAATGAGAAATAATGTCCTGTGCTGTGACTGCAACAGATCTGCATGCCCCAGGTGACAGGGAGGCTGGGGCAGCCTCTGATCATCTGGATGAGGAAGGGAGAAAAGAAAGCTTCTTGTTTCCTTTAGGCATGCTGAGCTTCATGCCATACTGATCAGCCCAAATGCAGATGCCACACCTAAGTCGTTACCACCTTCCTGATCAAATCTGGTGCTTGGACTTGGTCACCTTTGTGGCAATAATTCAGGTCTTCACTTGATGTAGATCATCTTATTTGTAGGTTCATAAGTCTCAGTTGGAATGTCCTGAAGGATAGGAATGTCACCAAGATATATTTCAAGTGAATGCCAAATATAAGAGACCTGGACAAAATGAAGCAACTAATAGGTCTGAGACTCTGCTGGGGACCTTGCTACCACACTCAGGTACTGCAGAATTTTTTTTTATGGTTTGGAGAAACCAGAATGCTGCAGGAAGAACTTTCATGATTGCTGTGGGTTAGAGACTTGTGCTAAAGTTCTGACACATCTGTGCTTTTTTGTATTCTCCATGTTATTAAACAGAAATATTCTTTCTTTCTTCTTTGATCCTTTCAGCATGCAAGAGTTACTTCAGAAGGTTTTAAGGGTTGTGCCGCACCGAATGCCCTTGGACTTCGAATGGGGATGTCCCTGTCTTCCCCAGGGGACCATGGGCTGCTCACTGGTGGTTCGGTACCACACATATAAAAAAGTTTCAAATTGTTTTGTTTAAATTTCAGGGAAAAGATAAAAATCTTCCTATTTTGAAATGTAATTATATGACACTTTTTTGTTGTGGTGGTGGTTTGGTAATATAGTTCGGCAAAACCAAAGAGGAAGGGTGAGAAGGGGAGTCCATCCAGCCCAGCACTTCTTTGTGGCAGCGTCTGCAATGGGTGTTTGGGGAATGGTGTGAAAAGAGAGGAAACAGGGAGAGATCTCATTGCAATGAGTTGTTTGGGAAGCAAAATACTTTAAGTTGCATTTAACAGACATACATTTGCATGTGCCAGTTTTCTTGTTTAAGGCTTATTTCTAAATCTGTGACTTTTGAAGCATTAGGTTTTCATGGGGCTTCTGCTCGTGTACTATAAATGCCTTTATTCTAATTTCCATCCCCCCACTGAATGGTGTTGCTGCAACACTGGAAAAAGAGGTGCTAGAAATACCAAATCTCCACTCGTTCGGGACTGAAGAGCCTGAGGAAAAGCTGTTCAGAGGAGTCACTATGATGCAGAAGGCAGCTGTGTGTGGTTGACGCAGCCTAGATATGAAGATATTTTAATTAGAAGTATGAGTAGGAAAATTAGGATTTGATTTGGACGTTTCAAGGAGTAACCCTAGAACAATGCCTGGAAGAGTCCAGTGGAAGAAATCCCTTGGGATCAAATGGGATCTGAGTATTCCAGTGCATCTGTAAGGCTGGGTTTGGGAGGAGGCTCAGACAGGCAATGAAAGGGAACCACGATGATAGTCTTGGGGATGCTTAGAAATTCTTGGCTTTCATCTGGCACAGCAGGAATAAACAATATCTTCCCTTTTTTCCACTCCACAGGGAGTGCTGGATACCTACCGGGACATGCCTGTCACGTACTGGAGGAAAGAGCTTCAGGAGGAGATGTGGAATATTGTTGTTATTGGCTTGGAGCACATGAAGAGTGAGTTTCTTATGCAGCCCACAACTCCAGGTGTAGGCACCACTTTGGCACCCACCAGCTTAAAAGGCATCGCTTTACTTTTCTATGGGCGCAGATGATGCCTTCTAAATGGCTTCAGAAGTAAGGCACTGAGACAAATGAAGAGGGGACAAACTTAGAAAACGTGTTGCCAAAGGTTCAATATTTCCATATGTTTATCTTGATGGATTTTACGTAAAAGAAGAGGAAGGAGAGATTACTGGCTTGCTTAGTGCAAACACTGTAGGAAATACTACTTTTGAATTTACTGCAGGGCTGAATTACTTTCTTCTGTCTAGATGAAATGCGAGCCATTAATTCAACTATCAGCTTTTGTGGGTGCTAAGGAGTGCAAAGTTAATTTTGTAACATGAACAATGAAAAGTTCACAGATATTTAAATGATACCAGTTTTGTTCAGCTATGTGCTTAAGCATTGCCTTGAAGCTCAGGGTATGTTTACATGCTTTGCTGATTATTAAATAGACTTCAATATGTATTTGCAAAATCACAACTCCATCAGTATGTCAAACAAACAAACAAAACTGCTACTTCTCTTCCATATACTTTTAATGTATAGATTCCGCTGTACGTGTCTGCTAACTGGAGAAATGGCTGAGTCTGATTTTGATATGCAGAGTTCATGTAATTTCTAAGCTTGTTTCTTATGTTATACTGCAGTCTCGACCTGCGATGACCTGGTATTTTATCCCAGCAACGGGCTGCCCACAAACAGAGATCACCGTTCGTGCCAGGGAGCAGCGAGTCTGAGAGTCTGAGATGTGACAAGCAGCCGCCAACCCGACTTTGAAACCAAGCCTTGGGAGGTGAAATGCCTGTGCATTAACCCACTTTGCTACCCTGCCTTATCCTGATACATTTTTAAAACTATTTTTTTAAATTGAAAATAAGATAATCTTCCTATATTCAGAAGAAAAAATTAAAACATAGCCCAATGAACTAGATGGTACAGACAGAACTTAAAACACAGAGAGAAGTTGGCACATGCATGTTGCAGAGTCTTACTGATCATTGCCAAGCACAGGAAAATTGCTTTGCTTTTTTTGCTGCTGTCTTAAGCGTGACATGTGGGGATCTACATAGCGTGCCCTCCTGCTCCACCTTCCAGATGCAGCGGGAAGAGCAGTCTCGGGTTAAATTCTGGCTTATTTTGGGGTAGGGCTGTTCAGTCTTGTAGGGTTAGGCAGGAACGGGAGTGTCAGGCTGGATTAAGGTGCTGGGAGCTGATTCCAGCCAGGACATTAATGCAGCACTCATGGTGTGAGAGAGCAATACATTCTCAATTCAGAAAAGCTGAAATAAGGTTTCGGCTGAAGGAACACATTGCATGTGATACTTGGCTGTTTAAAAGCTGGTTTCTCAGCTATTTTCCTGCACTTTCCTCCCTCCTCCACAATTAGATGCTTAAATGACAGCGTGCAGTATTTAGTACTGGATTTCAGTGTTCTCCTCGGATTTTCTTTCACCTTTGACTGGATGCTGTGATGCTAAAACATGTCGGGGAGACAAGGGGCTCTTTTGCCAAGCGTGAAGGGGGCTGAGACGGACAACCCGTGGCTGTGTCAGTTTGCACGGTGCTGCCCATCTCGTCCCAGGGCTCACAGGGAAGAACTTTCCCCTGTGCCAGTGCAGAGCCCTGGTTTTGTGAGACCAGTCTGAGACAAGTAAGCTCTTATTTATACTTGTGGCCTTGTCAGGATTTGAATCGAAGTCTCCAGAGATGCCCTCCAGCTTCCTTAAATTTCATTTTTTTATAATGAAGATAATTTTGAGTTTTACAAGCACAGAAATGTCTAAAACTAATAAACATTTTATACACGTGTCAAAAGATGCTTAAAAAGCAGCCAAACCATGTTTTTTTTAAACAACTGGGCAGAGTGGCTGAAAGCAAAAAAACCCAACAACCCACAACCCTACAACGCACTCCTTGTTTGCCAGGTTCCTGCAGCCTGAGCGAATTTTTACAGACGAGTTATAAACCCCAGACTAACAGAGCTTTAGTGCAAGTGCTGACATTACCTAAAGCCTAGCTCTATGACAGCCCTGCAAAATAACCGCCACATCCCGTCACCAACCCCATCCCTCCTTTGGGAATGATTCTGGGATTTCTACAGCGGCACCAGGGGGATTCAGACACGGGGGCTGGCGGGTGCGCTCGCCCTTCTTGCTTTGACATGTTTGCAGGGAAGGGATTTGGCAGGCGGCCCTGGCAGCCCAGCAGCTCATGGGGAAACAAAAAGAGCGGCTATCAGCACCGAACGGGGCGGCCACGGTGGCTGGTGGCCACGCAGCCTCGCTGACCCCCGCTTCAAACAAATAACGTGCGGGGTTTATCGCGGGGTTTAGGAGAAAAGGCTCTTATGGGCATCATCCAAGCGGTGTATTTATCTGCATTGGGAAATCCTCTGCTGCTTATTGATTCTTTGATGGGCTTTTTTTGAAAATTAAGATGTTTGCACCAAATAGATGGAGCGGTTTGGTTTCTGGATGCTATTTCATCCTAAAAAGATGAATTTGTGGGAGTATATCTGTGTACAGGCATGTATCTCCTCTGATAAATACATGTATGTTAGTACATAAAGCAAAGCTTTGCTGAGTATACAGCAGCTGGCTTACTTTTATCACCAGCTTTGCCATAAAATGTCCCATTTTAATAATCAATTTAGAGCCAACAAAAACCTGTACAGGTGAGAGGAAATCTGTGAGTGTGATCAAAACCACGTTTCTGATTCAGGACGAAATCGCAGGCTACAGGGAGGTACATCTGTAAATTATACAGGAAGCTTTCTTCAACAACTGATTCACCCTGACAGTTTTACTGGAGTATATGAAAATTAGTATTAAAGATGTGATATGTAGGCTTCTTTCCAGGAATTCCAATCTGGTTTCAATAAAATGAAAACACTGATTGGAAGTGAAGTTGCCTTCCGGTTTTGCCTTTGGCTATTATGTGTTCATTCGTGAAATGACTGAATTCCACAACTACTTTTAATATTCACCTTTTGAGTTCATCTCCCGTACTGGACACATTGGAATGATTAAAATAGCACTGCCTCCTGAAGCCGGATTCTCTTTAATTTGAAACAGCCTAGGTGCTGAGGAAAAAGAAAAAAATAATAATAACAAAAAAAAAATATGAATGCTCTGTTAAGTCCATCCTTTCTTAGCATCAAGTTGCTTCAATGCTTGTTTAGAGTAGAATACTAATAAAGAAGTGGTTTCTAGGTGAAATATCCAGTGTTTTCTCAATAGCTGCACAGGGAAGACCTGAAAAGTAGTGTTTTGTGCTCCCCATCTTTGGGGGTCCCGGTTGCTTCTCATGATGTTTGTTGCTGCAATGTTTGTGTGCTTTGATGTTACGTGTTGCTTCTTGCTGCTGGGCTTTGGCAGCCGCGTTGCTGCGGACATTGGTGCTCAGCTCCTGGAAGGCATCGCTGTCCCAAAAAAAGTGCCTGTAAAACCGGGTATGGAGCAGAGAACGGGGGCCAGCAGATGCGAATCTTTAAAATATCTGAGGTCTCGCAATGCAAACTGTTGCTTGTTGTTCAAAACAGCATTTGGATCCTGAACTTGCGGGGGTTTTTGTGTGCCAGATGAGCAAACTAGCTTCTCGCGGGGCGTGAGTGATTTTATGTGTTGAGTAGCTCATAAAGAAACCCAAATTCCCATGCATTCGCTAACACCTTCCAGACTACCCTTTGTGTTTTGAGGCAATATTGTCCTAGAGATGGAAAAACTGACTTGGCTGGATTTGGGGATGCGCTGGCTGCAGCTCCGGGAGGAGCTGTGAAGCAGAGGTCAGTCTGGCATCCAAGGCATTAATAGCTAAAGGGCTTGCCATGAGTTAATGGCAGTTGGTAAAACGAGTTAGCTCCCTTAATTTTTTATATGGGAAACCTGGCAGCCATGCCAATGAGAGTAACCCACTCGTAGAGCTCCCTTGGGGTCTGTGTTTGCTGTGTTTGTTTTCATATAGAATCATTTCGGTTGGAAGAGACCCTCAAGATCATTGAGTCCAACCATTAACTTAACCTTTCCCTGAGAAGCCCCCCACACCTCGCTCCCTATTACCTTCCTGGCTACTGCTTCCCAGTGGGGCTCCAGGGACTTGGGCATCACCGGCATCCTCTTTTTGGCACATTTAAGGGGATGTTTTCTCCTCAGCGATAGTGCAGGTCCCAACCCTGGGCATCGCCGTGCATGACCTGAGCTGCTGTGGACTAAGAGGACATCTGTAATAAACAGTAATATTGAAAACTTTAGCACCTCTGTGGAACAAAGGAAAGCCCAGAGAAGTAATTTCAGCCTCTGCACTCAGTCACCTACCTGGCAACCTCTGCAATGAGTATTCTGGCAAGTTATATCGCTGAGGGAGAGCCTGACTTTCTGCAGTTGTCCAATGTGATCTTTGATTAAATTTTGGATGCTGTTACTTAGACATCCGCTCCTGATGCGCTTACCATATTTTGCAAAGAGAAGATCTCTGTGAATTGAAAATTTCTGGTTATGTGCATTCAAGGTCATGCATAAAACAGTGTCTAGGATCATGGAAAGTTGAAGAATTTAATCAAAATACTGCTCTATAGTTTAGTATGTTTTGTAAGATTAGGAGGGGCACCAATAATACTGTCAGTGTGGAGCTCATTGGAACTCTTTTGAATTATTGAGCTACAGAGCAAACCTCGGCATAGCCTAAATCGACAATTTTCAACAGTGCTGTGGGCAATAGAAGTTCTAACGGTTCCTCTCCTGCACTGGAGAGGAGCAAAATTGCATTAAGCCTGTAGACCAACAGTAGGGGTTGTTTGGGAGGACAAAAAAAGCAATCACAGGTTTTGCAAAGCCCCTCTTCCCTTTTGGTGGCTTCTTATAGGGCAGGAGGTTGAATGGAAGATAACTGTTTTCTTAGGTACCAGTAGAAAACAAGTAAAATGACACTGTTGTATTTTATAGAAATACCTCATGGGATCGAATGCAACCTATAACCCTTTTTCACCTTTGTTTTGTCCGTAGATGGTGAAGACAACCTCCAAGCGGAGTGTGGCAGAGATTCGCCACGTGCACTTAATGAGCTGATGTTGTGAACATGGAATTACTGGATCATCCTGAAAAAATTAAGAGTACAGAGGTACCTAAGGCTTTTTCTCTCCTTTGGAAAGATCCCATTCTGTAATCAAAGTTAATTTAGAGAATGACTTAAATTTGATGTCTATGTTAGTATATATAGAAATATTTCATGTGCATTTTAAATCTATAGATAGCCTTAGACATGAAAATGTTCATGACCTAAGCCCCAAACATCCTGCCTTTCCACCAAATGAAACCAAATATTTTTTTCTTTTTAGTGATTTAACCTTATAATGATTTCCTAAATTCTGAAGTTATTTTTGCCAACTTCACTATTGTGCAAATGTTCTCTGCTCCCCCCAGTTCTCTTTTGCATTTCAGAATTAGTTCAATGTTAATTTTCAGAGCAGGGAATCATGGTTATGTGGTTTAGCCCTATCTTTTCATTTTGTTTCGCAACTTTTCAAAGTTGCTTCTTGTAAACCAAAACTTGTTTATGGATTAATAGGTGAGATGCTTTCCAATAAAACACATCTTGTCTTCCTGAACAATGACGTAAAGCAGAGTGAAGCCAAACGTGAGCTCCTCCTTAAGACAAATGGATTTGAAAGGTGGGTTCGTATGATGAGTGTTTTGACTGCTTTCATAGTCTCTTTCCTCAAATTGTCAGTCACCTGTCAGGTGAAATAAGGAATGCAACGTAAAGAGTGCGGGGCTGGGGAGCGCAGCGTGTGATGCTGAAACCGCAGCGTGTGATGCTGAAACCGCAGCGTGTGATGCTGAAGCAGCAGCTGGGAGCCCCAGTACCTGCTCGGCTCTGCATCCTCATCATCCACACATAAACCCTTCTCCTTAACACGCCTTCAAGCCTTCTGCTCCCAGTCTTCTGCATTCCAACCCCACCCCCCCCCCAAATCTTTGGTTCATCCCCCACAAACCCCGCTAACTATTAACTCATAAAACATATCAGCTGGGTTTATTACTTTTAACCATCTTTCCAATTGTGCTATAAAATAAAGGCAGATGCCATTTTAAGATCTTATTATTATCAAGGGCCAACTCCTCCAGCAGCACCTGCTTAGCAGCAATCTGCTTGTTTATAGTCCTTTTTTTATAGGTGACAGTTTAAGGTGGCTGTTCTCCTGTTACAAAGAGTTCTTTTTAATGTGGCAGAAGTGGCGCGCACAGTAGGTGAGCTCCTTTCTTCCACCCAGCGATGCCGAGAAGAGGGGTCGCCGGTTCACCTGTGATTTTTGCTTGACAGCTTCGCCACACACATCAGGCTCTGCCAAATGCTCCGCCATTAATTTATGATTTAAAGTAATTAACTTTTGCTGATTAAAGTAATTATTTCAAGTGCATTGCACTCAGGCCCAAATGATGCTCGCAGCCCCCTCTCCAGTTTGAGCTAGCAGCATGCCAAGTGCTTAAAAGCTGCACCAGGGAGCTCGCGGTGGCTTCTGCCAGTCTCACAGATCTGCCATGTTTATGGCTGACTTGTACTAACTGCTCATTTTAATGCCGAATCCTGGCAGAACATTGACACAGTGTGAAACCTTCATCCGGTAAACAAGACGAGCTTCAAATTGGTGACATGGATGACAGTGAAAACTGTTTAAATGAATCTTGCCTCCAGCCTTCCAGAGGTATTATGTTTTTTTGAGCGCTGCTCCTTCTCCAGATTGGCTGTTAAACAATTTACAGCTTTATCCAGCCTCTGCCTTTAGCATTATGCAGGTGCAAAATTCGGGCTTCTTTAAGAGATCGAAGGCCAAAAAAAACCTCATCTCCCCACCCCCCCAAAAAAAGAATAAAAAACCCAGCAAACCCAGACCTCACCAAACCCTTTTAAAGCGACTTCAGACGCGAAAAAGGAGTTTCCTTTGAAAATAAACCCCCTTTTTCGGAAGCGTGCATTTGTTGTGGAACCGCCTGTCATCTCCTAAAGTTAACGTGTTTTGTGTAGGAGCCAATATTGGCTTTTTTTGCTTCATTGTGCCCTCTCGGCGCAGCAGAAGCGAGCGCAGCAGCCCCAGCCGCGGCGGCTGCATCGTGGAAAGCTGCCAGCGCCGGGTGCCGCTGCAGCAACGCGCTTTGTCTCCTTGGCACAAAATGCTTCCAAAACTTACCTTTTTTTTTTTTCTATTTTATGTATTTTTTTCTTTCTTCCTTTCTCCCCCTTGGGAAGATATTCCTCGGGAATACCCTCTTGCAAAGAGCCGTGGGATTTTGACTAGTGCTCGCAAAGTGAAACCGAGCAAACCGATATTTAAATCTGTAGGAGTAAAAATATCCATGCTGGGAAAGACTATATTCCTGGTACTATAAATATAGTTAGCTAAAAAGGATTTTTTTCTTTAAAAATCTAGTTTTAATTTGGGAGTGAGCAGGGAAGCAGTTTCGATTGGGAAGGGGATATTTTTCCTGCTTTGCTGAGATGACTGTCTGTTTTAAAAAGCTATTCACATTATCTTTCCTCTTCCAGTGCAACTGTAAAGAAATCTAATTCCATCTGTAATAAAGCACCTGATGGGCAGTGATCCCTGGCAAACAATATTTCAGCTTAATGCTAAGCGTTGAAAAAACCTCGTCGAAAAATAAAGATGCCAAGAAAAATCATCTGTGTGTTAGTTTGGCAGCAGGCCCCAGAAATTGAGGGGCAGTTCAACAATGAGCCTGCTTTTTGTTGTTGGTTTTTTTTCCTCTTTTTTGGGGGTTAATGAATGAAGTGTGGAGGGCAGGCCAAGGAAATCCGCGTGTTCTTGCTCTCTGGTCGCTCTCGTAAGCAAACATTGAGCTCTCACGTCAGAAGTCAAGCCGGAAACACACAAGGTTCACTGATCCTGATTTTTATTTCCAGATCTCCACAACTTCATATGTAATAATATTTGGTGCCTCTGAAGATATGATACATCTGCAAAATTATCTAGGAATATTTTTTCTAAGCAAAATTCTCTTGGGATTTACTTAAGCCTTGATCCAAAGTCCCCTGTGATGGTCAAGAGCTGGTTAGTAGACTCAACCTCCTCCATTCTGTGCTCTCTGCAGTCGTTCCCGGCTCTTACGCTTGCTCAAAGAAATAAATAATCCTCAAGGTGTTGTTTCAGGGCAGATAAGCTCAGGATGTAAAACTGCAGAGGCTACAAACAGCTTGGACTGACATGAGGAAGGCTGGCAAAGCTTGGCTTGCACACCAACGGGCGCGACAATGCCACCTTGGGTATTAATATCAAATATCAAGGTAAGCTGAGTGGTTTGAGGTGCTTGGCTCTTGTTGGCATTGCCATGAATGGGATGTCTTTAAATATCTCAGAGACTTTAGGTTGCGGGTGGGTGCTGGCACTGTTTTGGGTGGGGTAAGACCTTATGGGCATCCTGCTGCACAGCCCCATCCTTGGTCCTAGGCAGCACTGAGCAGCGTCAACAGTGACAATACATGGGATCTGGTCAGATGGAAAGCGCACAACATGATGGACAACAGGTACAAAGTATTAGAAATACAGAAATCCAACAAGCAGATGCAATAGGTCCATTTTAATTTAATACCTATGACACACGGAATTGTAAAAAGCATAAAAGTCCCATTACTGAATGGCACGATATATTAGCGGTTATAGGTGTTAAATCAAACCAAGGTACATGATATTAATGGGCAAAACGGCTGTGTTTAAACAGTTGTCTACTTATTAAATCTCTAATTAAGGACATGCAAACCAAGTGGCTAAGATTTTCCACTAAAGATGATAAATTGTGATTACTGAAATGTTTTTAATGTGTTACAGCTCAAACCAATTTGATTAAAAAAGTAAAGAAGCTATCCAAATTTTTCCCAACAGCTTTACCTGTAACGATAGTGACACCTCTGCAGGTCACTATAAATTGATTTTCTCTGTGCTGTATTAACCCCTCACTGCAGTCTGATACCTAGTTTCTGAATTTTACAGCCCTTCTCCACATCATCTTTTGGGATTCAAATACACAGGTCTCAAACAGGTCAGATAAGCTGAAATTGATGCCTCATGACTTTTTGGCTGGGTTGTGTATAATGTTAGCGTAACTATTTTCCTGCTATAGCATACCCCTCAATAGGAGTAAGTGCACTTACTTGCCTCAATCAGCCATCTGTGACTCCATCAGCCACAGTGGAAACTAATGGTAATTGCCAATTGTTAACCAGACAATAGCAGATGCTAACTTTAATATCCAACAGTGCTCTTCCGAGCATCTTTTATGTAGACATGGCCTCACTTTAATATGTGTTTTCTTTCCCCAAAATACGGTGACTTGGTAAAGGCTGATTAGCTTAGGGAGCTATGTGACTTGAAGTGATGAACTTCGAGGAATGGCGGATGATGTTCTGGTTCTGGGCCATAATGTCTACAATTGAAAGATTTAGAAGACTGGATTTTAAATTCTTTTTAAAAATATTTTTTTTTCCAGTTAGATTTCACAAAGAGCCATGTACTGGATGCTAACACGAGAGTAATGTCTTTCCTGGCAATGTCTTTGCCTCCTATTAGATAATCAATTAGTCTCAGAACATTAAAAATCAAAATGCTGCAACAGGATTTTCCACCAAATTCAAAAATATTTACTAAAGGATTTCATTGCTCCTGTTTGTTTACCTCTAAGCACGCAGGCCGCGGCTGCACAACATAATGCTGTTGTTTTGGCACCAAGACAGCTTTGCAGCCTCGGCCCCGAAGGACATCTGGAGTCTTCTGGGTTGCGGCGGTTCCTTTTCGCAGAAATTTGCTTGCCTGAAGTAATGAATGAGCCCATTTTCACTTTGACTGTGGCCTGCAGTCTACGGGAGACATTAGGAGCAATTTGTAGTCAACGTGCAGGTCTGTTCCATCTAAAATATTATCAATGAGCTTGTCAACCCGAGCCTTAACCTTCTTTGTTATTTTCATCTGCTCCTCTCTCAGATGTCTCTCCTCGTACCCGTAACCTCTGAAGACTAGCAACAGGATGTCATACACCTGTTTTGCTCAAGGCTGGGACTTGGAGCCCTGCGCGATATTGTGTCGGCATTGGCTCGCTCGCTGCTTTGCTCAACGTATATGTCAGAATGTCAGATGATCGTTGTTGTATCTGCAGCTGTTGCATGAGCGGAGTGCCAGGGGCACAACTTTCCTGCAGTGAGCTTTAATTTGCTCTCCTTTCCCCGAAGAGCTCCCGCGTTTCACCTTGCTGCTGCGGCTGCAGCTGGAGGAGAGCTCAGCCCACGCGCAGCTGCGGCCGCGGGACGGACGGACAGGCGGACAGATGGACGGCAGGCAGGGATGCAGGCAGCGAGGCTCCGCGACGGCCAGGGTAAAAACTTCACGCGGGCCAAAGGTGCTGCAGACTATTTGCATCTTTGCTCAATGAGGCATTTTACTAATTGTTTTGCAGGAAGGTATTGTAAACACTGAGGGGATTTATATTTGCACGAGTCAATCTGTAGTATATTTTGGATGCTGTTCCAGGAGAGCTACTTGTAGCCTAAATAAGCCATAACCTGCCAAGATATTCATGAGAGATCTGACTAGGTTTTTGACTGCTCTCAGAATTAGGTTGACAATCAAAACAGATGTAGAATGAGACTGCAACTGGATTGCCAAAGGCAAAAAAACCTCCTGTCAAATTCTTTAAAGGAGCAAGCTGATAAACCACTGTAATACATGGGAATAGTGGACACTAGTACCTAGACAAGGGCACATATGTCCACCTTCAGATTTGTTCGGGACTGTGGATTTGTTTTACAAATTAGGTAGCAAGGGCTTTGGAAAAAAAATGCTTTAAAACATGCAATCAGTGAAACTTTAAAAAGACACAGCTTTACTGTATGAATATTACAGGATGTTTCTTAGTTTTAGGCTTTGTTTTGGTTTTCTTTTAATACGCGCTCTTGCAGAATCGCTGCATTTCCAAGTGACATATTGGGATAGCACAGATCATCTGTAATTTAAAAGAAGAAAGCAATAGGGAGTTTGATTAAAAAGTAACATAATTCTGTATTACTGGATATTGCTTTTGTTGCATCTATTATTCAAGCAGACATGAGGCATTTTGTCTTTCCCTTGAAATGTTAACTAAATCCAGGCTAAATATATAAAACGAGGCTTAATCTTTAATAAGGAGAACAGATGCAGTGGCCTAACATGTACATCTGTATCTTGTCTAAGACTTGCAGCTCATAATTCTTGCATCCAGGTCTTCACGACAGACAGACACAGAGATGCTTTTGTGGGATGAAGCACAAGCGTGAAAGACGGTGGTGGGAGAAAAGAAACAACAACTGTTTTCCAGCTGCATTCTGGGCAAATCACTGACTGAAAGGACATGTCTAGATGTACAGATGGATCAGCGTCTAAGGTTGCTATATCATAGGTCTTTATCATGTTTCAGGATAAGGAACACTGAGGAATATTAAATGGAACCTTTGCTTGGGGAAAATGCTGGTTCATTCAAAAGGGAACTGTTCACAGGCAAGGGTTTGTTTCAATTATTATCCCAATTTGAACAAAAAAGGTAGAAGAAAAAGTTATAATAATTTTCAAGAATTTTGACTAATTAATGTTAATGTCTGCTTTCAGAATGTAGTTTGTAGGTTCTTTTTCAAAAAGATAGACATTTCAGAATTATAGAGCTTGAATAATATTTTAACACCAAATTTTTGGTTTTTAAGGATTTTTGCTTTAGGGAAGGCTGCTTGCCTTATTTTATGTCTGCACAGGCGTTAGGATGGTAAAAAATATATCCTCCTTTCCTCCCAAACCTACCTCCTAAATACTAAATGCTCCCACCCTCCCAAAGCTTTCTGTGTAGAAGGTAAAAATAT
Organism: Patagioenas fasciata; assembly: GCF_037038585.1. Taxonomy (NCBI): domain Eukaryota; kingdom Metazoa; phylum Chordata; class Aves; order Columbiformes; family Columbidae; genus Patagioenas; species Patagioenas fasciata. The sequence continues at coordinate 41,027,104 of NC_092527.1, forward strand.
TCAAAACACACCTGGAATGGTCTGGCTCTGTTTGGGGGGTGCACAGCAGGTCGCAGGTTCCAGGGAGGGGGTTCCCGCAAGGGCTCTGAGTGGTGAAGAACCCAACGCTGCCTTCTCTTCATCAGATCCTGCCTAATCCACACGAGCCAGAGCGTCTGGGAACGTGCCTGCCGCAAAGCTGGGCTGCTAGTCTGTGCCTAGCAAGTTGGCTTGATGGTCACTTGGCACACGTGGCCCATGGCACCGGATTCAACGGCATCACACAGCTGAGCGATAGACGACCTGGTCCCTGCTGGCAAAATCGCTCTCTCTGCTCCAGTGATGAAGATGGATTGATCCAAGTGGAGCATCAGGTCTTCAAGCCCCAAAACAAGCTGGAAATGTGTGCTCAGGCCTCTTGGACACGTTGGCCAAGTCCTCGCCGGTAGAGGCACAACGTGCTTTGTCCCATGGGGACCTCAGAACACCTCTGGGCTTGAAGAGAGTAAAGGTCCCCAGAACAAAACGTCCTTGACATTTCTTTTGGCTCGGTTCCCCTTTCTCTTCTTTCCAGGAGGATGCCAACCCTCTATTAATACTTCTATAATCTTTTTAATTAAAATTAAATCTATTTTTGATACCTCACCTCCAGATCCAACACTGTAATCCCGAGTGAAGGACAGATTCCCTTCACCGCAGTGTGAGGAAATGTCATTTCTTGCGCTGTATTTCCAATCAAGTTAGGTAACGTTTACTCCTTTTCTTTTTTTTACCTTGCTCAGTATTCGATGTTTTCATATCCTGGTTGGATCTTGATAGGAAAATGTAAAAACATGTCAAGAGAGTGGTTCAGTTACAAATGGAGTGCAAAAATGATTTTGGAGAAAGCCCATTTGTGTGTGATTTCTAGCCTAATTCTGCAAACCCTGGTGGTTTGGAGAGTTTAGCATCCAGAGGTTTGGGCACTTGCCCAAACTAACCCTAAAATGCAAACCTTTGGAAGCTTGCCTTTCAGTTCAGTGTGAGATATAAATAGCTCTGCTAGGAGCAAACAAAGGAGGTATTTCATCGAGCAGCCAAGAGAGACTCCACGAAACACTTGATCAGGCTGTGTTTTGGTATCCCAGGCTGAGCTCTGTCTTTTGCCTTAGCAGCGCTGCCCGTTGGAGACACACTGCTGCTTTCTCATGATACTAATGCAGTTGTATCTAAGTGGCAAAAGGCAACAAATCCTCAGCACCTTTACCCTTCTCAGGTTCTATGAAGTGAGGGCTCACTGCTTATCCCCACCAAGAAAGTAATTTAAAGAGTACTCAGTGAAGTTCTTCTCATGGTGGCATTGGTGGTTTGGATGTAGAGCTCCCATCTCAAATGATGGAGAACCATGATGTCCAGTCTTGCAACGACCAGAAAGGAAGGGGACAGGCCTCCCTTGTCCCTGCACTTCTGTTCAGGTAAAATAGGATTTGCTGAGAGAGAAAAGATTGAAGCATTTTCTTCAAGATTTCACAGCTTTTTTTCTTCTTTTTTTTTTTTTTTTTCTGTCCCCAGGCTGATTCTTGCCTGTATCATTAAATACATCTATATCTGCATACAGATATTCAACCTTGAACAGGTAACAGCCCGGAACAAATCAACTGTTCGAGAAATTAAAAGCCATGGATTATGTGGTCTTGCTATGGTACCCTTAATACCCATTTTGGTACATATTTGGGTATAATTTTGGGTATTTCATTCTTCTAAAAGCCAGATCTTTACGTGAGAAAGCAACGTTAAGTATGTAAGTTGTAGAAAAAGGAGCAAGCAGCAATTTGTGATGAAAGGCAGAACTTCCAGGGGAGTCGAGCACAATCTCATAGCCCCAGTGAAACCACAGAGCATCCTTGCAGCTGAGCGGGCATCCCGATATTTACGGGACGTGTAAGAAGATCCGGGCTGATTTACCTGCATCACCTTTCTCGTGCCCCCCCTTTCTTTGTGGTTGCTCCGCTTTGAAGACAATTACTGTAAAACTGCCACTTGGACAGACCTTTTTTTCCCCTCTCGTGTGCCTTCCCTGACCCTGACTCTTTCCATTTGGCAGACCTGAGCAGCCAGAGCCCTAAATCAGCCTGCCTGCAGCAGGCTGGGCCACGTCACCTCTCCCCGGCTTCCAGCTGGCCGCTGGTCCCAACTCCTGTTTTTCTTATTCCTGCGGAGACAACACATTCTCACGCTGTCCAAAAACCCGGGGCTGGGCTACTAATAGAGACCGCTGATGAATGGCGTAAGGGCTTTTCCATAACTCTCTGTTACTAATCAATGAGCATGTTTGACATCTCGGCAGCGCAACGTTGGAGAATTGCTGTCAATAGTGCTTTCTCGTGCCGAAAGAAAATGGGAAAGTCTAATACTGGCATTACATCATTGGCGGTAGCTGGTTATTGATGTCATCGTTCCTGTCACTCACCTGATATATACAGCCTGCAGTGACTTACCTCCAATCTATAGAGGTATGGATTTAAAAATAAACATCAATAACTTTAAAATCACTGTGCAATTGAGATGATGCTAACTCACAGTGGTGATGAATCTTGGATATTCTCTTACCTATTTCTATATTTCACTCTCAGAAAGGGTATGCGTGGTCAGTTACCTCTGCCATTTGAGACATATTAGATTTTCAGATTACAATGAGGGTCTGAATAACTGGTGCCTTATTCTCAAATTGTCTTACGGATGAATTGGTATATCACGTGCGCATAATAATGTCTGTAATCATATGTTGTCTATTTACTGCAACAAAATTCTGATGCCTCGCTGCATCAATCTTAAGCACCACGCAGAACAGCTTTTAGGAGATGCTCTCACCTTGTAATCCTTCATTCTACACACGCACGCCGCTTGATCTTAAAACTGAGAAACGGGGCGGTGGATGATGGCCCTGTTCTTTTCTCCGAGGCTGGCTCCGGGAGGTCTGGCTTGCAGCGAGCAGCGAGCGCGAGCATCAGCACCTGTGTCCCCGTGCCAGACAGCTGGCACGCTCTCTGCGTGCCACGGCGTGCCATCTGTGCCAGCCGCCACGTGCCAGTTACGTGACTTGGGGGAAGTCAGGAGGAAGAAAGGAAGTTCATACCACGACAGAGGTGCATTTGAATTTATTTCTTTTTTACGACACGCACTGAGATGTGCTGTGCGTTTGGTCTTTTCCTCTCCTTCTCCGCTCTTTGTTGAAGCAGCGCTGGTTGTACGAGCCTAATGAATTCATTGCAGACGTTCAGGGCAAATTTAAGGTCAGGATGTGCAGGGGGCATTAAGCACAGAGGGGATTTTGTTTCTGTAGAGTCTACGTGGAATTGTTTGGGGGATTGAAAGCATCAGGTGTTTTTCTAATACGTAGATTATTTTTCTACAGAAACTGTATTCCACCAAAGAAAGAGCCCATTCACAAATAAAATGTTCCCATACACTGAGTGGAAGAAAGAGCCCAGCAACCCACTGTAAAAGGAAGAAGACCCCTCATCTCCACCAACCCCCATGAGCTGTCGATCTGCCAGGTCAAAGCCAACAGTTTTCTTGTCCAAGTTGGAGTCCTGGGAGCATCTCGTTTCCACCTGGCCCAAAGTGATGGCAGAGGACAACGTCTGCATTTAGAGGTGAGTTACGTGATGGGCCCATCCATGGTCACCTCTTATGGGATGTCATTACTTCTGCAAGAGTAGATCTTAATGCCGGTGAGAAGACACCATGGAGTTTTCAGTCACCTCCGTGCACATGTGCCATGCCCCAAGGTGACCTTCTTTCTCATGGGCAGAAGCTCTCTGGCACAGTCCAAAGATAGACAAAAAAATAACATTTCTCTCCACTCCTTTCTGTGCATTTCATTGAGATATATTGGGTCACGACTGTGTGGCACCAGGAGGACGTTGTGGAGCTGTTCCCAGGCCCGGGTGGCAAACACCATGACTGTCAGTCCCCTCAGGGATGGAGGGAAACGAGCTTTGAACAAATGCTTCTTTGTAGGTGCAATGCACGTAAGTGCATTTTTGGATCATAGTCCAAGCCTGCCTCCTTTGTGAGTCGGTGAATGTGCCAGGATGACTCGCTTTTTCTCAGTCCAGCACTTCTCCATTGAGCAGAGTTGGGGGCATTGCGCATCAAAGAGAGGGAAATTAATGAATGAGAAAACCTTGACATTTACACAATTTAGGCATGTTACTTTTATTTAAGGTTTTTTCGTGGAAAGGGTGCAGAACCCTTAGTGAATAGACCTGTTAATGCCTCTTGCTTTTTGTGTTTGTATGTGCCAGTTCTAATAATTGTCACGTCGGCTTAAGTGAGAAACATCCAGACACGTTTATGGAAGAAGCCGCAGGGCTTTAGTTCAAGTGACTTCTGGTACTCCTGGGTGGGGAAGAGGGAAGGGCAATAAACAACAGAAATTTGTTGGTTTCTCAGCACCAAGATTTATCACGTGTAAAAATGTAGGACTTTGGAAGCCATTAATTATACATAAAGTCAATAACCAATCTTAATAGAACTTAAAGTGACAAAAGCGATGACATTTAAGAAATAAGCTTTCCCATACTGCGAGTCTGAGACCATCAGGGAAAGAAAAAAGGTTCACAACATGCTCTGGACACACAGTAATTGCGATTGCCATTTTCTGATTTCATTAGAGAAAACTGCTTTCTGTGTAGGTGTATTAGGAAAGGGAGAAATTCTTGATCACAAAGATCAGGTCTGTGTCTGGGATTACCTGCCCTGACAGCAGCAAACAGAGGAATTTGGGGTATAGAGTAGGACAATGTGCTCTTTTATAATATTGGATAAGTTTTTAAAGCATCTGAAAGTGCATGTTGTATCTTCAGTTCTATTTCCTCCAAAGTAAATCAAGCAGAATCATTGGGGATAGCTAGAAAAATAATATTCCTAATAGTAATACTAGCAGTAATTCCACCATGTAGTTGCTGATTTCCAGAGACAGGAATCTGATCAAACTTGACAATAATTAATGCATCTGAGTTTAGACTCGAATTTTCTGTTAGTAAAATTTATAAGAAATACATGTATACATGAAAATCCAAGCCTTAAAAGAAGCTCCACTGCCCAATTTAGACATTTATTCTAATGTGACAATTAATCTTATGCAAGTTGGGAAGGTCTGCTATGAAATCATCATTAATTTATACTCCTACAGAACAGTTTATCTCATTTACTTTGTACCTTATTTTTTCATGGAAGATCAAGTGTCAATTCTTGGCCATTATTCTTGATGGAAATCATTTGAAATGAGCCAGGCTAGTGAGAAAACCAAGACTCACACATGAATTAGGGATGCCAAGTTCTGGCAATTTTTTCAGCTGTCTAATTGAGAAGATGGTTTTTGCTCTTTGTTTCAAGGAGTGGGTTGGTTTGTTTGCTTGTTTTCTCAGGAACAGGGAATTTTTGTTGCTTCTTGCCCTTGTTCCGGTTTGCAGGAGCAGGCATTGGGGCTGTTAGCAAGTGACATGCTCAGGAATATAAAAGAGCGTTACATCTTTGGAGCTGTTTCGTGGTATTCCCCAGCATACTTGTTTGTTATAATTTGAAAGAAGCTATTGAACTGAAAGGAGGGACAAACAATCTACAGGCGGACAAAGCCGGTGAGAGCCAGGAGCGTCCAAATTTCCATGAAACACTCTCATTTCAATTCATATTTAAATGGGCTCCTAAGCAGCTGGACAACCTTTCTGTGGCCGGCCACAGCTGATAGTTATAGCCAAGGAGAAATCACATGCAATTTGCCGAGAGCAGTTGAAAGGTGTGTATTTTAGTCTTTTTAATGTCAGAGAATAAACACTGAACTAACACTGTATGTCAAGATGTTGGGCAGAGTTTAAGTGCAATAGAACAGATTCTCTGTACTGTGAATTGGCATAGTTTTCTTTGAATTCATTCAGATTATGCTGATTTACAGCAGCCAAGGATCAAGCCAAATATGGTTGTTTCTCTAACTAATTTTGATGCCTTTCTGGTTAATGATTCTTTGAGGGAAATTATTATTCCTTGCAAATGTGCCTAGGCAACAATGACCCTATCATCTAATCATTTAATCTTTGAAAGGCTGGATCCTACAGCCCTTATTAATTTAAAACTCATGTGCTAGACATCTGGAAAAAGAGAAAATCTGGGTCAAACCCCACTTTTTACATTTCCCATCCTGATCTCAGGCTACCTTGGTTTTGGCAGATCCTCACTGTAAAGGAAAGTAGCCCAAACTCTCCATAACCTTAATCTTGCATCTCTTTAACTGAGCTACCTTGGACCACCAAGGTACCTTTGAAGTCCCATCTCCCCACTACCTGCTTTACTAGAGGTACCAGAAGTAACGTAGGGGCTCTGCACCTCCTAAATAACCCTTTAGCCTGGGATTTGCTCTTTGCAGGGGCTGTGCGGACACCCTTGAGGACTTTTTGTCTAGAACCACCTGGTGCAGAGCATCTCTTATGCGGAGAGAAACAGATTTCTCAGGCTCCAAAATTAGGTTTTTTGCATAGTACAAATAGTCGTTGGCTATAATTTATCGAGTGATGTTTCTGGAGGTTTATTGTGAGTTACTGTTACTGTTTGCTTTGAATGTGGCTTAATGTGTTAGGTGCTTTACAGGCATAACTTAGATTTTTCTCCTTGACTCTCTGCTTAGTAGCCACGTTTGTAGATAAAAACATCAGGAATTGCTAAGAATTTTAAAAGTAACTTCTCAAAGGGACTGCATCAGATTAAAGATGTGGTTTTGTTGCATGACATTCTTTACTCTCTTCCATTGTCATTTTGTTTTAACCACATATGCTCTAGTGTCTATAGAAAGCAAGCAGGACTTGGTAGGTTTTCCTTCTCCCTAACCAGATCTTTCTTAAACTTTCCCTTCCCCATCTGATTTTGGTTTTGTGCCACATTAGCAACAGTGTGTGGATTTATTGGGCAGGAGATTGGTCCTTCCCTTTGCTTTTTGCTCAGGATAAAGACAAGCAAAGTCTTTGCAGTTGGACCTTACAAATGACCAAGAAACATGTTTTCTCCCTATCCGGGATAAATCAAATGGATAAATGAGCCCATTTGATTGTCCAGGGTGTTTAAGTGCTTATACGCAACTTCTGCATTCAGTGTTTTCCCCAAAAAAGCTGTGTTGCAAATATTTTATCTTGATTTACTCTGGAGAGTAAAGTAGGACTTTAGTGGCAAGTAGTCTCTCCGCTAGATTTTGATGAGGTTAAAATTCAGTATCTGAAGTTCATTTCTATTAAGAACCAGTTTTCTGGCCAGGCAAACATCTGTAGAGAGAAATAAAATAATAAAACAGCCCAGACTTGAAGACGGGGGAAAAAAGATTTTAAAAAAAGATACAAGAGTTCTTGCAAGCGGACTAACAACCTTGCAACATTAATGATATGAAATCTATCCATGCTCAGTATTTTTTGTCTCGGGATATGTGATCTCCCAAGGACAAAATCAGGAAAAACCACGTTTGGCTTCCATAGCTTTCCAGAGACTTCCATGGAGCAAAGTGGTTGCAGGGAATGCATATTGAATTTATCCCTTAATTTGGTTTTACACAAGTAAAACCTTGAGTGAGTGTTCTTAGCTTATGAAAATTGGAACAAATTACCGAATAGAAAATAAAACTCTTCATGCACCTTTGTCTTTAATAAATATAAATCTTTACCTAAGGGAGGAAACGATCTGGATTTGGTGCAAATAATTAAATAAAATAGAGAAATTACTAAGTAAAGCATCACATTTTTATTTTTTTAAAGGCAAATGGAAAACAAATGTCTGAGAAATGCAGTGAGCTTGCTTAGTATTTTATATTCATATACTTCTTAGGTTTGTATTGAAGACACATAGCGTATTTACCGTCTTTCCATCGTAAGCGGTTTCAGGATGGAAATAACGTCACGGAAATCTGCACAATTCATTGCGCAGAGCTACAATAAATATTGCATTGACTTCCAGGAGTTGTCCTTAAAAGACATGTTTGTTTAATTTTGAACAACAGCAAAAAGTGGCTGCTGAACTGGGGTTTGTCCAAATCTGTGCTGGGAACAACCACCAACACTACAGGAACTTGTCAGTGATTAACATGAAACCCCCCAACTACGTTACTTCCCCTGCAAATAAAAAATTGCTGCAGTTTACTGGTGTCCCTGATGCTGAGGCAATTTCTACCAGGTGAAGATCTGACCTGTGGAAAAAACCTCAACTAATCCTCTGACTCCAATGAGCTTGTAAAAGAGGGAGTCGGTGTCAGCATCTGAATTTTTACATTGGAAGGAATATGGAGAAGATGTGATACGGCATTAAGCACATTTTTTGGTGCTTTTGTTTTGTTCTGCCTCTAACAATATTTTAGATTCCCTTGCAATGGTGTCTCAGCTGCATCTGACTGGACAGTAACTCGTGCCAGGTGACACTGTCCTAAATTTCAAGGAGGTGTGCATTTAAAAATAATGGATATTTGACTTACATCTCGCAAATAAACCATTTGAAGATGTACTAGCAAAATATTCACTTTAAAGTGGGAACCCTTCATACGAAATCCAGCAGGGACAGGCAATTTGATAGACGAGTTCCCCTAAAGTATACTAGCATGTTGTTTATCTTCCTAGGTATCAGGTTAAGAGCTATTGTGCATAACTTTCTTAACCTTAACCTCATCTGTTGATGTCTCGGGACTTCAGACTAGCACAAGTAATAAAGGAAAGTCAATGCCAAGTTTGGTTCTGGTAAATGTTTATGTCTGTATGCAAAGGAAGAAGGGGGGGAGAGCTTGAAACTATCCCTTCCCAATAAAAGCTTTTAATTAAATTAGGTCTTAGAAATGTGGAGTGTGATCTTTGCCGTGTTTTGATTTCGCTGAAGATTATGACTAGACTTGCCAAAACCAACTGCGAAGTCTTGCATCTGTAGACTTCGCACACGACACCCACGAATTCGATACATCCCGAAGAAAGAGAGCGAGTGCTGCTGTTTACATTCCTCAAGTCTTTACAAACAAGGGGAACAATATCTGCTCTTTACAGATGGCTGTGGTCAGGTTCCTGTGTACAGCACGAGTGACCTTTCCAAGTTGAGCAATCTATATATACTCAACCCTGAGTGTTGTAAAAGGCTCAGGTGTATCAGCTTACCCTGAGTTAATATGAGATACAGGATGAATGATTTTTACAGTATCCAGCTGCCGAATATCAAATGATTGAATTTTCCACTATAAAAGAGGACCTTTCTCTTATGTAAATATATAGATCCTTCATACTGCTGGGAAACTGCATATTGTACACAATTCAGCTTAAGCTTATACCATCTCCTCTTTATCCGTGGTTAGTCTGCTTTCTGTATGACTTTCCTTACCAAAAGCATCTTTATATCAGTGTTGGGAGAGCTGGCAGGTGTAGCACCTCCTGCTCTGTGCTCCCCCCTGCCCAGGTGATAATTTGAGACAAAACAGAGCACAATCTGCCTGCCCTTTTGCTCTCCATAGGACTTGGAGTTGTGGTACCTGTAGCCCACATCCACAGAGCCAGTAAGTGCTTTTATTCAGCTCCAAACCATTGCAAAGGTGTGCAAAGATCCAGGCTGTGCCACAGGTCCAGCCCAGCCTGTCTGGTGGTCCAAGGCCTTGCAGCCTCTCTCAGGGAGGATTTTGCACCTTCCTGAAGAAAAAGCCTTGAGCTCATTTTACATTAGATGCTTTAAACACGTAAAGGCAGCATACGTCAGATGCAACGATGATCTGAGGTATGTGTTTTGCTTGAGCTTGTGGGAGACACGGGCAAAGTGGTGGATGAAACAGTTGCCTGAGAAAGATCTTGTGCCTCAGTGCTACAGCCTTGGACAGAGAAGGATGGGACCAAAAAATCAAATATTCTATGGGCATTTTCCAGCTAACTCTGGTAGTGAGATGCAGCTATGAGAAGGTGTGATGCATGGCCTTATGAACCAGTGACCAAATAGTCAAACAGTGAGCTGAACTCACCAATGCAATTACTGAGGTGCTCCAAAAGGAAATCTGATGCTTTCCCCTCCCCTGTAACTGTGGAGCTAATGGGAAAAGTCTTTGCCCTGATGAGACATCAAGTCTGACGTGCTCCAGAACAAGCTACTGGGAAGAAAGAGGAGGTGTGAAAGAAGCAGATGCGTATGGGCTGTTCACAATGAGGTTTCTTTCCTTTATGTGAGATGCTCTGCTGCACCGAGTGTCTTGTTGTCATCAAAACCAGTCCTGTAGGTCCAACCAGCCCCAAAGAGGATGGAGAGGAAGGCTGGGCAGATGCACAAGGTCCAGGGGGGCTGCTCAAGAACAAGGAGAAGCATAGAACCAGCATAGCTGCTGGTTGTTGGGGGTCAGTGGAGTCCTGTGGTCACGTGCCATAAAATTTGCTGCCGTTTACATTTGGAAACACCTAGTTAGCTTGTTTTTGGGACAACACAGGTCTTCTCAACACAGTTTGCTTCCACTGTAACAGCTTCTGTACTCAAAAGGCTCTATGGGATGTCCTTCATGCAACTAAGAATTTGATCTTCATTTTCTCAGGCCACAGTGTAATGGGCTTTCTTCTCTGTTCTTGCAAGGTATCAGGAAAAGAGGGGTTTTGCTGTGTAAGCTTAATTTTTGTGTATTGGTGGATCATCTGGAAATAAAAGTCTGAACAATGGCAAGGTTGGGAAAGTTCTTCGACGTATCCTAGCTTCGCAGCTAGGCTCAGACTTCTTTTTCTGATAAAAAGAAATATGGAAACAAAAATAGAAAATGTATAATCCAGATTCTACTATAGTATTCATATATGCAGCTACAATAGACAAAAAAAAAAAATAATTAGTGTCTCAGGCTGTCAGCGAGTGCTGTTCTGCTTCTTAAAACCTGAGCATTGCTGGTTAGGGGGAGCAAGATAATGATAGAAACGTCCTGTGAGATTGTAACCCAAGTGTTTTGGTGGTTGAACTTGAGGAAAGGGCACGTATTATCAGCTATATTCTGTTCTCGATTCACTACAGGAGACTGTGGGAGAAACAGTCTAAAAACAGACAATCAATAATTTGTATAGTGAGCACAGTATGCCGTTAAGCGGTCTAATCTTTAGATCTCTTCAAACATAAGGTGATACAGAGAGGAATGACGACCGAGGGGAGAGCAACCCGAGGTGTAATTCATAAGAACAAAGGACTGAAAGTGAAGTTGTACTACATTATTTTTGCATTACAAAACCTGATAGGTTACAGGGCCTGGCTGGTCATTCTCGAAGAGTTTGCTGCCATAAAAGCTTGTGTAGGAATGTAATTGATTGAGCCACAAACCCCCTCATGTCTTCCATAGAATATTTGTTGCTGTGCACCCTCCTACAGAGCAAAGTTTTGTTTTACATCCTAGAAATAGTGGTTTCCAGTTAGTGAAGATGCTGTTCATGGCCTTTCCTAGCTTGCTTAAGTCCCCAAATTGCTGGAAAGAACTACTTGGGGGATCTTCTGCTAACAACTGACCTCTATCACCCCAGAAGAGACAGAAAAGATGTTACAATATTAAAGAGCTAACCAACCCTCTCTAGAAGCTCTCTTTAGAGGTCTTGATATTTGAAAGAGAAGCACAATCCAGTAATTCCTGGGCCAGCCTTTTTAGAAGAGTACAAAGAAACAAAATTCCTTTGGTGTTAACAGAGAAAACAAGGTAAGAAACACCAGTTCAGTTTTGAAGGTTGAATTAGGCTTTACCATTCTGATTTAATTAATCTATTAAGTAATTTCACAGAATCATAGGCTCCTCAAGATCCAGCAGGCCAGAAAGGGCTGTTGTAATCATTGAAGGTTATCCATGTAACACGAACCATAAGACTTCCCAGAATTGTTGAATTTGTTTGAATCAAATTTGAATTTAATTTAATTAAGTTAATCTTTTAGGGGAAAAACTTAATCTCAGTTTCACGCCAATGGGTTCACTTATGTGAGGGAATAGTCCAGGGAAGAATTTTTCTTGAGTAAAGGACTAAGTAACTTGAATAACAACGATATTGCCTTTGTCTCCTTATACTGTCTAAGTGGTGATGAGGTCTGAACTTGACTTTTAAGGCAATAATGTATTTCCAGGGGTGACTCACTGAGTGAGAAGAGTTTTCAGTACTGTGGGTCTGAGTAGATTAGCAGACTGTCTATAAACTGAGGGCTGAAAATAAGAAGGGGAAAAGGAAAAAGCCAAAGAGAGAGTAAAACTTGGAATTGGAAAAACAATTCCAGTTCCATATGAAACTTTTCATTACATATGATAGGTTTAAAAGCAGTTTGCCCAATAACTCTTTATTTAACAAGGCATTGTGTGAAACATGGCATTGTTCCTTACAGGAAATAAAGAACAAGAAATCTACTTATTTCTTGCATACTTGTATTGAAAGTGGTATGAAGTTGTAATGTGGAAGTAATAGCTCTGAAGCACAGCAACCTTGTGGTATTTCCTTTTGGAGCTGCACAGCGTTATCTAAAAATGAGAATGCTTGGACTGGAAGGATGTTGCTGACTCCCAGAAGTTGAGCCTGCTTTTTTTTCTTTTAATGCAAGTTTTTATTAAATATCTTTAGCACACTGACATAATTCAGGCCTTTGCTCATAGGGAGATGTTAAGATCCTTCTGGGGACAGCTTGGGCTGAAACCTTAACTGCTGAGTATCTTCTACCATATCCGAATTCACACTTTTCCGTTTCTATCTTTTTCTCCCGAAGTTTTATGCTTGAGCCTTTTTGTTGTCACACTCTATCGCTAACTCAGCTGGACCGAATGCGGAAAATGAAATCCTGGAAGACCCGTAGAGTAGTGAAGGCTACATAGGAAATGGTTGAGCAGAGATGTTAAGTCTGTTCTAAGCTTTGGACTCTTGGGTTGGAGGTGGCCAATGCGATGAGCTGAGTGGTACCTGGAGATGTCTTGTATCCTGAATCGTGACTTCTACTGCTGGGTGTTTGTATGCTCTCATATGTGGGGAAGCGTTTTCTTGCCAGGTTTAAGGAATATATCCCCTAACGTGATGTTTTTGTTGAAATTTCTTATTTGAGTTCTGTTTAATTAAAACTTGGGTAGTCTTTGAGTAATTCTCCCTTTCACGAGTGGGCTTGGTCTCTGCTTGCTCCTGAGATGCTCTTTCACACTGTAGGTCAGGGAAGGAGTGTTGCACAAGTCAAAGCAAATAAATGATGGGCATTATCACTTATTTTTTCCTCCCTTATTCTCTTCCTAATAGTGAAGTTCAGTTCATTTTACATCACCCTTTTTGTTTGCCTTTCTCAGTCACTGACCAGATTTTTCTACAGTTTCTATTTCTGATCAGCCCCAAATCAGACCTTCTGTACCGCAACGTTGTGCTGTACTGGTGCCTTTGGAAAAGCAAAGTGTGCTGAGGAGTGAGCCCGCTCGCAGCTGCCTGGGGCTGACAACTGAAAGGCACAAGTGGGGACAAAGCGGAGCAGTCGGAGTGATGTGGGAACATTAACACTTGTGAGGGACCCTCTTCCTCCCTCCCCTCTTTTTGAAAAAGAGAGAGAAGCTGGGCCTTTGTCCAAAAAAGCACTTAAGCATGTGCTTGACCTTAAAACATGTGAAAAGTCTCTTTACTGTCTTCATCCATTCCTACGGTTTTCTGTTACCTGGATGTGCATTTAATGGAATAACTGTTCACCTCTTTGATCCCATGCTTAAGGAAGATAATCCATATTTTTTACTCCCTGAAAAGATGAAAATCTGTTAGTTATATCACAGCTGTGCAAACAGGTTTCCAGGAAACTTAACACGGTGCGTTTACGATTCGGCAGGTTGCACCACCCCTTGATTAACAGGGGAAAGTTATCACGTGGAAAAAGTGTAGAGACTGTTTTGATCTGATCTTGCGCGGGACTGAGAAAGGAAAGGGATTAAAGTGTCTCAAACATGAAGCTTGGCAGCAATTGTCGAGAACAAAAATGAAAATAGTTTCAGAGAACAGTGCAGGCAATAACTCACTTGGGGGGTCGGCTGAGGACCAGAAGAAGCGGCCAGACTGACATTGCTTGGTTTTATTAACTCATCCGTAATTAGCCCATAGCTTAGATACAATTTAGCTTGTGCCATATGGGCTAATATAGTGCTGAAAGTTACCCCCCATGCAGGTGACAGTCTGTCACACTGAAGGAAGATTAGCATAAAACAAACAACAATGCACTCTTAATGACAGTGGCACCATTTGCAACGCCATAGTTAGGATGTATAAACGCTTCCATAATAACCCAATCTTCAACATTTTTTAAGTATACAGAAAAGGCTTGTGCACGTAAACACCCAGCAAATCTTTTCTTCAGCTCTCAGGCAAGCTCGTCGTGGATTTTTATTTATCTATTTGTGTATTTGAAATTTTTGATTTTATTATTTTAATGGTAACAATGCCTGATGTAGGTATTCACTTTCAGCTCTGCTGATCTTCCTTGAAGCAGCATGTGGAATATGTTGGTCCAGGTAAAACACGTTGGGCAAACAGGTCCCAGCGATTTCTGCTTTGATAGATGTACAACATAGTGGCCGTTAAGCTCAGATAAAAATGAGAAAGTTACACTGTATGCGCCCATCAGCTTGATTAGAACTTTTTATAGGATGTATGAATCTAAGCAAACAGCAATGATATAACTATGCAGGCAGTAGATGTTCGGTGAGTATAATTTATACTGGGAAGAAAGTAAGTCACTGTCTTTATTGATTCCTCTCTGTTGAATAGGAATTGCACCATTAAAATGATACCCATGTGTTGTTGCTACGTCCTGCATTTATGTTAATTTGGCTACATATTGCCAATATTTTCATTTTAAAATCAAGAAGGAAATGTTGTGCCAGAGCCTTTTCCAAATTGTGCTGAGCTTTTGACACAAAGCAGCAGAAGCCATTAGCATTCTCAGTTCAGGCTGATCAGTCATGCTGGTGAACCATTTCTTCTCTTCCTCCCCACATATTTGCTTTCCTGTGTTTTCCAGATAAAAGAGAAGCTCCCCTTCCAATAAGTTTTCTGGACTTTTCTTTTGAAAGGCAGCCTAAGCATTTTAAATATTTTAAATGAAGTGAGTTTTGTTATGCAGACAGGAGCTAATTTTTTTTCTAGCTCTCATCGGCTATTTATGTGACTCTATGGTTTTCAAATGGTATAATGCTAGAGGATGCCAAATGTCCTGCCATTTAATAACCAGTAGCATACAGAGCTCTTTTCAAAATGCCACCACTCTGAGCATCTGTTGTTATTAAGTAAGATGATCAAATTTTGTACAGGACTTCCATTTTGCTTTTCACATCACTTATAGAGCAAGAATAATATGCAGCCTGTGTATAAAACTAATGTGTTGGGATCATTGAGCCAATTGCTGGTTTTTGTGTTCTGCTTTATTGCAGATTGTAAAATAAACTTTGGCCTTTTTTTAATAAATGTTATAAAAATGCTCTGTGAATCAGGAGAGTGTCAGCAATTAAAGCCATTTAACATCATAATAATTAAAAATGCAATACTCCAGTGTAGTCAGCACTGGTTCACATAAAAAGCCACATTGTTGGTCCTTAATAATTACATTATTTGACAGACATGATAAAGAAGAGGAAAAGGTGCATGCTGTTGGTATCAGATGAGCAACTAATTCTTATTGTTTCTGGAAATTGCTCTAAAATCCTTTACTATTCCTGTCTTTCAGCTAACAGATGTGCAGGAATGTCCTCGGCTCACCATTGCTTTCCTCTCCAGCAGAATATGACTGACAACACAACAACACAAGGGAACAGCTGGGTCGAAACGCATAATATTTTCCTGGTAGAGAAAGAAGCTGATGAGGCCATGGAGTACCTAATTGGGTAAGATGCCCCTCATTTTCAAACTATAAAATTCAGATAGTGTATAGCAGAAAGGAGAGGATGAGCTGCTAAGAGCCACATATTTGTCCCGCAGCACAACTGGACCTTTAAAATGAGCGATGCTTTTACAGCTGTGGTTTGGGACTGTGCCCGAGCTCCATGTTGTGAAGGGCCAAATTCTTGAGAGGGGACTGAACTCAGATGTAATAGCATTTAAATTACACCTCTGCATCTCAGTCCATTCTACTTGCACCTAAGTTCGCATAGGCAGAAGGGCAGATTTCCCCATGGTGTTCATTCTTTTTTTCGGGGAAAAAGAAAGCAAAAGAAAAGCAAAGCACGGGTTTTATAGATTTAGGTATTTGTTTTCCTTGTGTGGGGTTGTTCCCTGGTTTCATTGCCTGTGGTATGTTGCTGCAGAAAGGCAGTGCTGTAAAAATAATGTCATCTTCTGGCTGGAGAAGAGATGGAGAAGTTTTGGTCGCAGGACTGTGGCAAGGGTAGAGCTGCCATCCTCATGTACCCTAAATGGGACACGGTCCAAAGAGGTTTTCAAGGAACATACTCAATCCTGCCCCTGGAAATCCTAGAAAACAAGGAGTCCAAATTGACTTAAAGCATCCTAATGAAAAAATTTACTTTTTCTGTCTTCCTGAAGAGTCCAAGAGCTTTCCCCCTTCTTGTGTCTATCTGTCAAAATATTTCCAGACTATGGCACACCAATTGTTTGATTGTCATTTAGTCCAGATTCTTTACCAGCATCCAGGCCTGTTTGGGCTGGGATTTTTTAATTGATTTTTTTAAAGTCTAGCTTTGAATGCGTGAGTCTCACACCTCACAACCAGCAAGCTCCAGGCACGAGTGGTGTGAGCAGATGAAAATACGGTCACAAGAAAAATCACTGCACATTACACCTTCACTCATAGGACCACTGGTGTGTCTGGGTGGAGCGCAGGCTAAAAGATAAACTTCAAACCACATCTTGCGAGGCCACGTATCAAGTATCAGCAAGACTGGAAGTCATTCTAGGGTAGGATAAAGTCAATTGGCAGGAAAATCTCATTGCTCTGATTTCTCTTTCCTTTGCCTTGTGTATTCTGAATCGATTTTAATAGTCTGTTGCTAGTAGTATTTGCGATTCTCCAAGGAAAATAATGTTTCAGCAGCCTAAGTTTGATGTTGGAATACAGGAAGAATAAATATTTGTGAAACTGATGATAGGTAACTTAAATAATGTCAATACTTAAGGTAAACAAATAAAAAGGCGTGTTTCTGCAGGGGTGTCTGCACACTTTGTAGATGTTGTCTACAACTTCTCAGGCAGATGCTTGTCCTCCCCAAGGTCTTGGTCTTGAGTGATGGGGAAGGAACAAGCAGGAGAGACACATCCATGACCAGCAGTGGTGTTACCAGGAGAGGGTCGGGAACTCGGGGGAAAGGAGCAGTAGCACATCCCAAAGCCCTGTTACAGGCATTTGAAAAGCGGTGAAGCCACCTAAGAGAGCGGAGCCCCTCCAGAAACATTTCTACCTTAGACTTAAGTCACACGTGTGCAATTATTTTAGTTCAAATATTAGCCTTAGCTTTTAAACGTATTATAATTTTGTAGGGAAATAGCCATAATTGCATGACAGAAAAGGATTTGATCTGCAGATCTGGAAAACAGTCTGCTTCTTGAGCACCAGAAGAGTCTTTAGGTGAAAGTGTAAGCAGCACATTATCCTCTGATTAACCTGAATCAAATAATGGAAATAGAATTCCATCTGCCATAGAAATCATAAATAATAAATACATTATTAAATCAATAAACTGAGTATAACAGTGAATTTTAAATCTGATGTTGTGATTAGAGCCTGCTCTTTCTTTGGGACATATTCAACTATATTCACAGCACATTCCACTTGGCTTTTTTAATAGGTGATCTGTTTCTTTTTCAGGAAGTTCATATGAAGTTTCTGAACCTCCACTTTGCCCCTTGGGGAGAAGCAGCCCGGAAATAAGGTGAAAGTGTTCTGAAAGAAATGAGGAAATCTCAAAAGGAAAAAAAAATAGCACATTATAGAAATACTGGTAAATAAAATATAACCAAGGAGCAGCATGGGAAGCATGTTTAACCCACTGCACACTAGTACTGCCAGCCAACTGAACACTGAGTTGAGAATATCGAGTAGTATGGCTCTACGTAATAGCGACATTAACTGTGATAGAAATTTTAATGGATTAAAATAGAAGAAAATATAGCGTACCAACCACAAATGTATAGAATCAATGCTCGTTGAGTCCTTCATGATAGCTGATCCTGTATGTGGAATAAGAGTAGTGTTTCGATAAGAAAAAATAACACAAATACTTAAAAAGTTAAGTTTTGGAAAGCTGTTGCAGCTTGAGAGGCTTTTGTTGTACAATACTGTGTTTGTATGACAATTGCAATTGCTGGAACTTCCCTTGATCTATAAGAAACCTGAAAGAGATCAATATTTTATTGTTTCAGATAGGTTAATTTACCTACTGCATTATAACAGCTGTAGGGCCAAATCCAGAGGTCCTTAGGAAATCTATGTGATTAAACTGGACTTCATGCCTTTTGAGTTTCTTTGAAGGACGTTTTCCAGAATCAGATTTCTTTGTCTCGAATCCGGAAGACGGCACTTCCACCCCAGCCCATGACCTCTGTCTTGAAGTGTGTTGGGTCATGGCTGAGCTGAAGGACCAGACAAGCAATGTGGCAAGAAAATTTAAGAAGAAAATAATAGAAAAAAATTGATCAACTCCTTATTGCCTATATTTCCCTGTCCCGGCTTGTTTCCATCGGTCTGGTGTCCTCCTGCTGTACCAGGGAGACCTCAACATCTCTCACGTCTTTATGCCTTTTTGCAATGTGCACAAAACTCACGAGTGTTCCTTTTCTCCATGAAGCTCTGCGCCTCCTTGATTGTTTTTTTGTTTGTTCTTTATCAAGATTTGTCAATGATTTATTTGCTTACTTTTTACAAACCCGTATGGTTTCTCTGGGTGTTACTTCTAAACCTCATACAGTCTTGGTCAGCTTAAAACCTAAAACTCCTGGCATTTCTGCCATGGCCGGGTATCTGTTAACTGGTAGCGTAGGATTGATTTTTGATTTTAATGCCATTTTTTTTTGACAGAGAGAGCTACAGGAATATTTTAAAATTGTAGGTAAACTTGTGCATCAGGGTTTCTGCCATGCTTTTCTTGCAAAGAAACTGTAGAAGGGACAAAATGTACCTTCACCACTTTGGTTGATCATGGAGATGGATCTCCTGCCTTTGTGAAGGGATTTTTTGCTGCTTTTTGAACATCCCTTGCCTGCAAGCACCTCCCTCAAAATCCCATCTGTAGCCAGGACAACCCTCCCTCAGCACTGGGTTTTGCCATTTCTTCAGCACCGGGCACTGATTCTCCAGCTCCCTGGTCCTGATCTCCACAGCCGGAACAGCAGCTTCCCCCAACCCATCCGCTTCCAAAGTACCAACAGTCTGAATTTAGAGGAGACAAGGAATCTTGATGTTCGACTAGACTATATTTCTGTTGCTGAGCCTGTGCTCCTATAACTTACTTTCTAATGCAAATCAGAAGCTCTTCATTTTGTTTATTTATCTATTTATTTATCTATTTATTTATTTATTTATTTGGGGTTTGGGGGGGCGGGGGCTGTTATTTTTCATTACTTGTCTTGGCTGAATTTTCTCCCATTTTTCTCCCTTCCTGTGTGTTTCTGCTCTTGCTCTATTCTCTGCCCTTTGTTCTCAATTGCTGTTTTTCCCCCTTTTCCTTTCGTGCTTCTCTTGCATATTTTCTGGTTCTCTATCATCTCTGTTCTTTGTGTTTTCATTTCTTTGTCTTTTCATTTTGCCTATCTTTGTTCTGTGTCCTCTTTGGTGTCTCCCTGTTCTTTGTCTTCTCTTTTGCCTTGTTCTTTCTTTTCCTCTGTCTGTGTCTTTTTATGATTCCCTTTTATGTGCATTGTGTTCTGAGTAGGTTTGCCTTGATCTTTGTCTTTGCAGAGAATGTGCTCAAATGAAGACAAAACACTCCATTCAAATAGAAATTGCTTATTAATTATAACATGGACACACCGCCGAAACCCAAGCCTCCCACAAAGATGGCAAACCAAATCGCAGGTATTTGCAGGCCAGTATTTTGTTTCCTTCAGGTCATCTAAGCTACGCGTAGGGCCCCATGGTTGAGCATCCAACACTGAAACCATGTCCTACCCACTCTCCTCTGGCTGACTGGCAGTCAATAAACCCATCCTAGACTTTATCAGTGATCTGTTGATGCTTGGCTGCAAAATAACCAAAGTGCGATATCTGGTTATGCATCAGCTTTGAGTAAAAATGTGTATTTTGGTCTCCAGTATGGAATCCACATGATCTTCATGTCCCAAGTGTGCCCCTTCCTCCTGTGGTGGGGGTTATAATTTACTGCAGATGTCTTTGACCTACATCATCAGCTCGAAAGTTATCAGTTGCTGCTAGAAGGAATGTTTTAATTTACTAACCAGCTCTTCTGGGAATGGGTATCAGCTACAACCATGTGAAAGGATTTCTTGGTGCACTTGGTGCACAGTCATGAGTTATTGTTGTTAATTCTTTCACATTTACAAAACAAAACATCTTAGAAATGTAAAAACAGGAAAATCATAAGGAGAGTTATTGTGTAAAAGGAAGTTCTATCTGGTCCTGGAGTAAATCTTTGAATTCCGAATTTTTTATTTGAAAAGATTAGTAAAATTGCACAGTTTAAGCTTCAAATGAAACATCTCACATCAAGAAAGTTCAGCTTTTTGTTAATTTTCCACCCATTTCTCCCCTCTAATAATTCACTGAAATCTCTCTGCATGTATGGTATTTGACTAATTGTCATTAAAGTCTTGGCTGAAAAATGAACCCCAGATCTTGGAGTTTACCCTATTGATGCTGCCTACCTTTATTTTTTTCTTTCTTTATTTAATTTTTTTTCTCCATAGGAGGGCCATGATTGCCACGTTAAGTTGTCAAGCCACAAAATGGATGAGTTGGGAGCAGCTTCTCGAGGTGCAGGGGCTGGGTGCTCCTGGGGACCCTGCTGCAGCCCCTGCCAGGTCTCCATATCCTGGGGACCTTGTCTTCACCGTCTGTTCCCAACAGCCTTTCCAGGACACTTCTCTCTTCCCTTAACTTTGCCCTTCAATTGTCACTTTCCTGGCCAGGCTGTAGTATTATATATAAATAGAAATCTCATATCTTCTACCCGCTGTGCCCTGGGGAAGCCCCGGAACGCCCAGCACCTCTCCCAGCTCTGCAAACTGGCTGCAGGACCCGAGCACAATATTGCAGCAAATAACCTGGATCTTGTGCGAGTTGCCCTGAATCTGGGAGGTGCTGCAGCTTCCCCGGAGGCTGCAAATCGCGTTGAGTTCAGGTTTGGGCTTTTCCTGCTCTTTGTGCCGTGTTGCTACCAGCATCCCTCGCCGTGCTGGCGGATGTGCCCTAAGCTGAAGGGATGTTCCCCTGGCTGATCCTGATTTGTGCATTTTTGAGAGAACGCAGGTGATCTCCCAATCTGCATAAATATGCATGAATTACAGGTTTCCTGAGCTAGATTTTTTTTTATCTTAATAACATTGACTTAAATTGTACTTAAATATTAATTAAGTGATTTAAGACCAGGCCATTTAGGCCAAATGTACATTAAAATTCCACTTCTGTTTTCCCTCTTTTTAAATCCTCCTCCTTCAGTTTATTCCCTGCGAGAGGGTTTGGGTCCTGAACTCATTGTGTGATCTTCAAACACATAATAAGAATTAATCACCATTAGTCCTCTATTTTAACAGCTGCTTCCTACCCCCTGAACCAGTACAGCTGCAAACTTCCCTCCTTCTGCCGACACAGAAATCCCATTACAGCTGCAAACTTCCTCGCGTAAAAACGCAGATTTAAGCTTATTTTGAAACTTCTCGCATTTCTTAATTGCTCAGGTCTTGATTGGACGCAGGCAATGCGGCTCCTGGCTGGTGGGAGCTGAAGGAGCATTGTCCATCCCGCACCTGAGCGCGAAGGCACCGCAGGAGGTTGCAAACCACATCTCAAATGTAAGCCCTGTCATTCGCATCAACCACTATTTACTTCTTAATATTCACAAGAAATCAAGTGTGGTTCATTTGTCAACAGGGAGAAGAGATTTGCCTGCTCGTGGAAATTTTTTCCTCTCAGTTGTAGGCTTTCTTGTACTTTCTTCATTCTAATATCTGTCCTTAGATTGTAATTATTTTATTTTTTTACTTTTTAGCATTACGTTTTGAGATAGATAATTATTTTGCTTAATAGTAAATTTCACTGCAAAGTGCCCAGGGGGATATGAAATAAAAGGTATTTAAAAATCTACCATGTTAGAAAAGTAAAATAATTTCAGCTAATGAGATTATCAAGGATAATCGGTTTACAAAAGCCCATTATGCAACAGATTCATTGATGTCTTAAAACAGAAAAGGAGAATCCTATTTATTTTTTGAAATGGTGTAGAATAAATTGCTTTTCAGAATGTAAAAGGCTCTTTTCCCTATTTATTTTTTTTTAAATGTGATGATTTCTGTAGCCCCATCTGCTGTTCACTTTCAGAAGTATCCAGAGGAAGATTCGGTGACGCACGTTTTTCTGTTGAAAATTTGCCACAGGTGAGACCTGAACCGTGGGTTTGACTTGGGATGGTAAGGAAGGGCTATTTTGGGAAGACGTCTCACTTCAGCAGAGCAGAGGAGGAGGAGAGGGAGAAAATGAAGAAGAGGAAGAGGAGGAGGAAGAAGAGGAGGAGGAAGAGGAAGAGGAGAGATCAGCTCTGGTGGCTGCTCCTGCTGGAGTGACCACGGAGACCCTGCTAACACAGCTGCTTCCTTACCTCAGCAAACCCCAATGGCTTCAACAAAAGAAATCGGATGGGATGGTCCAGGAGAAGACAGGTGATTGCAATGGTTACAGCTCTACAGGATACAGAATAGGGTCATTTTGGAGTTATGAAATTTTCTTGGGACATTTTCCTTCCATTTTCTCCCTGAAACTCCTAGGACACATGCCTTAGACTTGGGCTTTGTCTGCTCATGAAGTAGGAAGGTCGGCTTGGCTCAAGGAGACCTGAAAGATGCTCCAATACCACCACATTCTTATAACACTACAGACAGGTCATAGGTCTACCTCTTGTTTATAAGGATCAACAATACTGTTAATTTGTGCATTACATAAGTTAAAATGCGCGTGCATAAAGCAGCAATCTTAAAAGAGTACTCTAATGGTATCTCTTTTATCTGTTTAGTTTATTGTTTTGGCCACGGATTCGCAGCTACCCAGAGTGTGCCTGGTGGGACTGGTACATGGAGTCTCTTCCAGGACCTCCCTTTTGCTTTGCAATGATGTGGAAGGTGACTCTTCAGTAAGTAACACAAAATGATTTCAGACTTGTGTAAATAATATACACGTTCTGTCTCCCTTTGAGTGATGAATAGCATTTGGAGCGATTGATTTGCTGACATGCACACGTGGCGGCAGCTGGAACAGTTCTTATTGTCCTTGGATCCCCCAAACTGGTCCTGTGTCTCCCAGGGCTTCCACTCCCCGTGGCAGCACCATCTTTCACAAGGCCCTCCAGCGCCACACAAATGCTGGGTCTTGTCTTGGCCATTGAGGGGGACAGTGGGGACAAGCAGACTGAGCCCTTCCAGCAACACATCTGCACCACCATGTCCTCTCTCTGCGTCTTCGCCATGCGCAGGGACATTTGACCCTTCCAAAAATGTGGCTCTTGTACATTCTCTTCTGCTGCGGCTCACACTGCTGCTTAACTAGTTAACTCTTTTCTTTTTTTCTTTCCCTTTAATATTTAGCAGAAAATAATTCTGCAATGAGCTTTACTAAAGCAGCAGGATAGATTAAAAAATGAAATATGTTTAGCAAGATTTGGGGGGGAAAGGCTGGAGTAATTAATTTTCAATAATACCTGGCATTTCCAGAACTCCTTTCATCCCAAGATCACCAAACAGTTTACAGACATTAATTAATTAAAGCATTATGATGCCCCAGTGTGGGGCCATCGCCTGCGTGTCTGACTCAAACAAACTCCCTCCAATTCCCCGGACAGCCAAGCAGGATCCACTCCTCTGCCTGCACCAGGGCTACTCCTCTGAGTAAACACCGTGCAGCTTCCCTCAGATTTGCACTGTGTGGCCCTATGTAAATATTTTCCAATAAGTTTGATTATTTGTCTTTTATTCTCTATCAGGAAAACCCCAAATATCTCAGTAATAAAATTTCCAGCGTCTGTTTACATGAGAACAGTTCGGATGATTAGTTTCTGATTCAGCTGCCCATTAAAACATCCCTGCTCCTGGAAACTCTCTTTGCAGGCTGGGAGCTGGACGTGCAGTCGAAGCTTTGATTTTGGGGTGAGCTGAGCATTTTTGACAGGACAGTAAACTGTGTGGGAAAAGAGGAGGTGTTCAGCATGCGCCCGAGAGGGGTACAAATACGTCACACTCCTGGAAATCCCCCGTAAAGTGTAAGTTCAGTGAAATCTTATGAAAGCTATAGATTATACAAACTTTCTCCACTCCGATGATTTGATTCATGAACACGTAAATAGATAGATAGATAGATCCATCACAGGAATCCCCGGGGAACAATGCAATGGTGTTTGTGATTGGAAAAATATTATAAAAGAGCTCACGTATAGCCAATAGTTAGGCAGTTTTGTACCGCCAAGATAAATAGGAAAGAAATGGCATTTCATTATCGCATTTTTAAAGGATGTTGGAAGTTACCAAAGCAGGAGAAACAGATGTCTTGTAGTGATGCATCTGCAGTCCCATGTGGTGTTCCTGCCAGCTGGGCACCCGCTGGGGCCTGGTCCCCCCCATCTCAACTGTCCCTGGGCTTTGGGGTGACAATGTGGCACCATACCCATGGGGAATGCCTTTACCTGGGGCTTTTGACCACATCCCTTGGCCACCTTGGTCATGGGCTGAAGGGTTTTGCTTGCCCTCGGGCCTTCTGTTTCAGTTGCAATATTCAGAAGCAGGATCAGCCCCGAAGGATGTGCTTGAAATGGAAGAGGAAGGAACTGTTTGTTTTCTGGATCGGCTATTTTTAGATAAACCAAATGAAAACCAGTATCAAAATGGAAAGTCCTCTTCATTACCTGCCCAATATTTAGCCATCCATTTTCCTGATTGTGCTGACCAACTCTGAGTTTTCCTTTTATTCCAACCTCAAACCACGGTGGAGAAGAGGGGATGCACTTTGTGCAGAAGGCGCGACCTGCATGGTGTGGGGAGCCACGTCACAAGTGCCACCACGCATCAGTGTCACGAGCCATTGACACCACCATCCCCGCGTCCACCAGCCTGGAAACATCTAGAAATGCCGGTGGGTGCTCGGGAGGGTGACACACGTGGAGGGGCCTCTGGTTTTGGGAGGAGGGAGCAGGACCAATGTTTACCCGATGGCAAGTACATCTTCGGGGAGCGCTGTGACTCGGAGATATGAGAAGAAATTCTTCAGTAAACACAAGTGACATTTGGCATATAAATAAGTTAGGGAATACTCTTGCGCAAGCACTGCAGGTCAACAGTGATCTTTTATCTCCTGTTTTAAAATCGGCTGCTTTAGATGCGTAGAAGCGCCAAGTGTTTGTGGAAGGGGTGGTGGAGGGAGTGGGGCTGGGGAGGCCGAGGCCGTGATGCGGTGCTGGGTACCACACTGGTCCTTACTGGTCCAGAAAGACCAGTTTCTTCAGGCTCCAGCTCTTCTGGTTCTGGCAAAATCCATGGTGGGTCCAATGGGTTTCCCCACAACTTTCTTTTATTTTTTTAATTATTTATTTAAAAATTTATTTTATTTTTAATTTTTTTCTTCCCTCTCTTTTTTCTCTTTTTCCTCATCTTTTTCTCATTTTTCCTCCTTTTTTTTCTCTCTTTTATTATTTTTTTTATTTGTGTATGATTAATGTATAACAAGTCCCTTTAGAGAGTAAACGCTGATCTGCAATAGCACAGTAAACAAATAACAGGGGAAAAGGCACACAACGCGTGTGTACATACATCTATACAATGCGTTGCATGCAGACATGTGCGCCCGCATCCTCATTGTGTAGGTTAGCTAAGGGGATTTACCTCCTTTTTAATATTTTTGAAGACTGCTTTATGATCCTGTTGACCTGCTATTAGCAAAAGCTTAGCTTTCAACAAAGGTAATTAAATTATAAAATCACTGCTGCAATCATCAAACTACTCATAAAACAAGAAATGAAAAAAAAAAATACCCTGAAATAAAAATCTTGCAGGCTTCTCCACATGTAATATTGCTCCCTGATGTTAATTACATTTAAATGGGAGAGTACTATTTTGGTATCATTCATACGCCTCCGAAAGTACTTTCCAGTTTATCATACCTGTCAACCCCAGTGCATCACAGGCTAATACTTTATTAAGAAAAAAATCATTAGGGAGCTGCTGATCCCATTTAAGTACATTGGGCAGAATGTAAGACTAATTAAAAAGCATATTTTTACATTATTAATTTCGGAGTTTCACACTTAATGAATGTGAAATGACAGGGCTACTATTTTTATATTCAGGCTCTCTGGGCTCTTCAGCCAGGGGAATTAAATTCTGGGGTTTTTTTGCAAAGATGCTTCTTGGGAGATTTGTTTTCAAGAACAGCTTAAGCTTTTTTAGCTATGCCTTTTTCTGGGAAATTATACCAAAGCATATTACAGCCACTTAAAAAGAGTAGTTAAATAGATGTTGTGTTGGTTTTTTTTTTCATCGCACTGCTATAAAAGTATTTTAGATGAGGTATAAAATATGGTTTTTAAATGATATTATGATTTGCAAACACTAAAAAATAATTGCGGTGGAGTTGAGAGAGAACAAAAACATCTAATCTTTATTGTGTAAGACAATGCGATAAAATATTTTACAGCCAAAAGCTCATTTTGCATCTGGAAAATTGTGTAAACTGATGGGGGGGAAAAAAAATCTCATTAAAACTAAAGGTTATTTTTAATATTCTTCAAACAAAGCAACACATTCTAACTGCATTTTTCCTCCCCGTATTTATTAAATTAGACAATTGTACGAATGCCTGACGTTCTATTTAAATAAAGACATAAACCGACGGAGAGGTGTGATGAGGGTGGCTGATGGGATCTCTCGCAGGTTGGTGTGCGGGGAGGCTCCGCAGCTTCCAGCCCTTACCCAGCCTTAGGTGCTGTGCTCCCGAAAGCTTTGCCGGGTGCCGGCTGGCACAGGGTCCCCGAGAGCACCGCTCACTTTTCTGGGGCTCTGCAAGGAGTGCAGAAAAGCAGTTGGATTTTTTTGTTCTGTGTCTTTTTTTCCTATATTTTTTTCCTTTCCTTTTTTTTTAATTTATTTTTTCTCTTCCCAATGTGCTCACAATTACCCCTCTGTATTTTTATTGTCTTTTTACTAACCACAAAACTCACACTGGAGGCAAAGCTTAACGGCTGAGGCTTTCCTCGTGTAAATATTAGGAAATTACATTTGTACAAACTGCGCGGCTTTGTAAAGGGGGCTGGAGCGACTCCAACACAAATTAATCAGGATAAAGTTGCTCTATGTTCAACATGACCATAGTTTATTTTCTTAAAGTATTAATTTGTCAACAGCTTTCCTGCCTCGCTGTGACTCATGTGGATGGCATTGAGGGAAGACACAGATGCGATCTTGCTGCTCTACCTTGTGGTTTTAGGAGCCAGCTCCAGTTAATCAAAACATAATTGTGTTTAATTCCTCAATATTTGTTTTCATACGAAAGTCAAATGACTGAAGTATGAACATGAAGCTGTGTTTGAATATTGTCTTCCTTTTTTTTTTTTAAAAAAAACAACTTGAAACTATTTTAACTGTTTGTGAAACATATTTTACTTCCAAGTCCTTCCCTCCTCTGCTGTCTCCCCCCCTCAGCCCCCAAATAGATAAATAAGCTCTGTCAATAGCATTTCAGCTTGTGTCCTTTGCTTTTCCCTCTCAGTCATCCCCTGTGCTGCAAGCGATGCTTTCCAGGATGTCTCTTCTCATTCTTCTGCTTTTGCTTGCTGCTTATTCTATCACACTATTTTTAATTATATCTTGATTTTCATAAAATTATCGTTCGTTGTTATGTTTCTGGAATGCAAACGTGAGTGTAATGGGATCTATTTTTCAGAGTTGCCAAAACAAATTAAGGAAAACATTCGGCTCTTCCTTTGCCAAATGTTTTAGTGCTTTTCCATGAAAGCAAATCTTATTTCTAACTGTATATTAAACCTTAAGTAAATAATACAGTCTGTCAGAAGCAAATACTATTGTAAAATCAGTAACTGTTCCCAGGCTTTGCTGGTGATACCCACACCGGGCTTTGCTGCGGAAGAATCGGGGTGACGAAGAAATATCGCTAATTTTAATCTGCCTTTTGCAGAAACCCCTAACTTTTTCCCGTGGTCTGGATGCAACCCCCATAAATATGGAGCATTTGTTGTGGCCGCTCCACGGATGCCCAGGTAGGCGAGGAAGGTCTGGAATAACAACATCACGCAGTGCTGGGAAATAAGCACCGCACTTTGTTAATTGTGGGGAAGGGGGCTCGCCTGTCCTTTCGCATCTTTTATTAACATACATCCCCAAATAATATTGACACTCTTCTTGTTTTATTAGTACACGTTTACCTTGTTCATGGTTTTATTATTCAAGAATGCAGTTGTTGCCAAGTATTAATCAATATATTATGCTGCTCAGTTGGGCAAGCTGTACAAAAACATAGTGCCCCTAGGGTTAATACAGTCAAGAACTAGAAAAGTGTTTCAGACATGTACACAACATGTGGTTTACTATTATCATTAAATGAGGTGAACTGGGACTCTATACATATGGATTTTGAATTGCATAAATTTTGATTGATATCATTTGAAGACTGAGACCCTGAAAGGCTAGATTTTGTGAAAGACGATACACAGGCCAGCTATTACCACATACAATAATACCAGGAAAAATATCTGAAATGAGCAAGGCAGCTGGCTTTTAAATAGCTAAAACATAACATCAATACTTATTTTGAATAATGGAAAAAAGAGGTAAAAGATGTTGACCTCTGCCTGACAATAACATGTTCCAAAAGTAGAACTGGTCCCGGGAGAAAACCCCCTGCTCAACAGTAGCGACTAAGAATTTTCTTTCTCTCTCTCTTTCTTTCCTTCTTGTTTTCTTTTGCTTTTCGTTTTCCTTTTTTTTTTTCTTCTTCTTTTCATTTTTCTCAACCCCCCCCCCAAAAAAAAAATGTAAATGGGCTTTTGAACATTAAGCTGCTTGCAGCCCACTGCCAGAAAAAGTAACACAACCAAAACCACCACCACCAACAAAAAAAAATCCAAAACAAAAACCCCAAGATTTTTTTGCAAATTCAGGAAACACTTGAGAGGTAAAACCAACATCCTGAGACAGGAGACAAGGCCAGCTTTTGACACCGGGCTGGACCTGTGAGGCCGAAGGAAACCTGGAGCCAGGAAGCGGCCGCCGCCAGGGTCAGGCCGCGGGGGACCCCGCGCACCGCAGGGCCCGCCGGCCGTTTCATGGGAAATTTGCTGAAAATTTGCTGATCTGCATGAAACATTTATCGGAGGGGGAGAGGCAAAGCCTTCCCTTTGCTTCATGCGGGTTACCGGCTCACGCGGCGTTAAGTGGGGAATTATAATGTATGCGAAGATGCGGCGAGTCTCAGCGGCCCCGCATCCATTTTTTCCCCACTGTGTGATGCACACGGAAAATTATCAATACCTCGCTCTACCAGATTCATTCAATTTACTCGTATTTGTTAAAACTTTTGAGAGAGCACCGGATGCTTCATGCTTCATTTATGATTTATGCTCCATAAATGTATTAAAACATTAACCATATTTCTGCTATGGCATACTTGAATCCTCCCGGGGAAGAACCCGAGTGTTTCTCAGGCTGCTGCTCCGGCTTCCCCGAGGAGCGACATTATTTGTGTTGTGTTACACCTCCAAGTGTTGATTAGGCCTCGGTGTTACCCTGACAGAAGTGTCGTGTGGTGCTGCTCTTTAATGGAGTAATAAGCTATATCAACCGCATGAAGGAAATGTTCCTTTTCAAGTCAGAAATGGCAAAAAAGTTGGTGCGTGAACACGGCAAAGGCTCCGTCCCCTCCACCCAAGTGGCGGGGCTGAGCTCTGGCAAAAGCCTCCGCTAAGCGAAAACTGTTGGCCATAGCACTTGGGTGGCTCAGGCAAATTTATAATCCGGGTCTGAACTCTCTAATATATTAAACGGTTACACACCACCCATTGCCGAGCCCGGCTTTTAACCGCCTCAAAGCCTGGCAGCTTTGCGGGCTCGGAAACACGGCTGTTAATTGGAAAGCAGGAAGGTTAAAAAATAGACAAACTAGTTTTCTGCCTTGTGTTTGACGGTGAGCTTTGTTTATGCTGGGTTTTTTTTCTCTTTTTCTTTTTTTGTAAGGTTTTTTTCCTATTTTTCCCCCTCTTTTTTTGTGGTGGGGTGGAGGGGTGGGGGCGGTCTGGAGGATTTCTTAGTGGTTGGGAAGCTTCACATTTTTCAGTAAGCATTATTGGGTAACAATTGGTGCAAACATTATGGAGGGGGAAAGGCACATAAATCAAGAAATAAAAAAATAGTTTCTGCACATTTTCAAAAAACACGTTGTGCTCTCTGAGGTCCTTTTCATTTTAACCAAATCAGGGGGAACTTGTCCTCACAGCGGCAAGGCAGATGGAACAATAAATCACAGGAACCATTGACTGCCTGCAGTGTACTCTCCGCAGCTGTCACTTTTTTGTCTCTTTGGTTTTAGCTGACATGGTTTGAGGTCCACTGTGAACCAATCTGGACTTTTTTTTTACCGTCATATCCATCAAAACGACCAGTAGCCATCAACCTACTGCAGCGATCGATTCGTTTGCTTATTCTCACGCATAAGCCAATACTCAGCTCACTAGGTGAGGCTTGGGAGACGCACCTCATTTTAGCTTTTTTTTTTGCCTCTCCCCCTCTTTCTTTCTTTCTTTCCTATTTTTTTTTTCCTTTTGCCTCCAGCTACAGCTGTGATTTTCTGAGCAGTCTTGGCTAACGTTATTAAAGTTGCATCATGATAGATATAGAGCGGAGCAGATAACAGCCTCCACGCACTACAGCAAAACCAAGAACAACCGTGGAGGTTTGGTTTTTTTTGCTGTTGTTGTCAGTGTTGCTTTTCAGGTGTAGTGAGACGCTTGCTAAGCTCGGAGTTTCCAACTCGTTGCTTATTTTGCAAAGTAAACAAGCAAATGTTATGTGCATAACCTTAGCTGTCTCTGCAAAGGTCAGCGCCTGGCTGCTGATTGCTTCTCCTGCCTTTTGGTGGCACTCTGATGCCAGCGATTACTCCTGGCGTGTTTTGGAAACAAGACGTCCTTTCTTAACAAAAGACTCAATCTACAAAGGGCTGCAAAACAAAACAAAACAAAACAAAAATTGATTAAATTTGAACCGGAGTATAAAAGTTTACTTGTGCGTATAAAATAGCCCGATAAGCGATCAAAAGGGGCTCGTCCATAAGGTGGGGTGGAGGGTCGTGCTTAGCGTGGGCAGGACCGTGGGGAGGTTGCGAAAATGGGGGGGTTTCCCTCTGCAATCAAACAATACCTATGGATGTGTAGGTGCTATCGTATATTGGACCGTGTGTTTTTTTGGTTTACGACCCAAAACGTTGCAAAGTGTCTTTTGTATTTTATAAAAGTATATTTTCCAAAGCACACTCTGTCGCAGATATTAGCAGGGACTGAGGTTCAGACCGCATTTTGGAGAACAGGGTGTTTTGTGGTGTAAATAGAAATGAGGAGATGTGTGGATAATACAGTTGTAGTAATACATATTTTTTTAATGTAAAAAATACCCACTCACTTTAGAAACCTTCAGTTAGGTCAAGTTAAATTTATAATATATAATTTTTTTTAGAGCTGAACTCCATGGTTTTGACTTGAGGTGACAGCTGAAAAGCACCAGAAACCCTTGGAATTTCAGATCTATATATTACTATAAATGAAGAAAATAAAGTTCCACTAGTAGAAGGTAGGTAATTGCATTTACCAAATATACGTAGTTTAAAAAACACAACCCCTGAAACATTTGCCTCAAAAAAAGTCAAGACAGCAGAAGTTTTCCTTTGTATCTATAGAACAAACATCCCTGGGATTTGTAATAAAAACCCAGTTATGAGATCCGAGGTCCCTCCTGTTAACAAGGATCTTTTAGCAGAATATTGAAATATTGCCACGCTGGAGAGGAGTTATTTAAGGACCCTACAGGAGCTGATGCGAAGGCAGATGCTGCTGGGACTGCTTTCCTCCTTGCAAATCTTTGAAGGGTTCGTGTCCTGAACATATTCCACTTTAGAGAAATGCAACAAATAGCCAGCTACAGTCAAAGCCAGCACCGCTCTGTGATTAATTTCAAGGAGCACGACCAATAATCCTTCCACTTATCTTAAAAATCTTATGGAAATACTCGAGCAGTTCCAATACAAGTGAAAGCAAACTGAGGGGGGGAGGAATCACAAAAAAAAAACCCCAAAAAACATCTGTCTTAGAGTGACCCAAGAATCCTGAGTCCACCCAAGTAGATATTGCGTGTTTTTCTGTACTGCTAATGGATTGCATATTGTTGAAAATATGAATTACAGAATAGATCAGGAAAGAGTGGCAATTACAGGTCCAATTCTGCTCTTGGCTGCGGTGGAATCATCAGCCTCATGCTCTTTGCAGCTCTTGGGGTGCACATCAGGATAATTATTCAATGTAATGCTTATTCCAGACTGGCAATCTGAGCTCTCCAAATTGAATGATTTCCGGAGGAGCGAGGCTGACGGTCGGTGAGGATCAGAGCACTTGAGGCTGTGCATTTTCACGGCCCTTTACGCGCTGCTCTTAACTCTGCCACGTACACTCCGCAGTACGATGCACACGTCTTAAATATACCTTTAAAAATGTCTTGCGCTGGGGATATGCCAAACATCGCTTGCTTCCTTTAGGGGAGACATGAAGAGTTACAAACCGTGAGCCCTGTGCCAGAGCTGTTGCCTAGAAAATATTCCTGTTTGAAGTGAGTCAGAGTTTTGGCTGAAGAGGGAGAGCAGGATAAGAGGGCCCTGAGTTGGAATAATTATGCAGCAACGAGGAATTTCGCCGCGATTACCGTGCCAGCAAAATCTGTATATATATAATATCAGATAACATCGCCCTGCATGTGAAAGGAAGGCCACTAATTCGGCAGTGTTCTTGTTTTCGAATGAACTCTAACGGCCAGAGAAGCGAGCAGCTTTGTTAAAAGGGACCGTCATTAATATGCCTAATGGTGACTTTCCCCCGTTCCTACCAAACAGTGCCTAATACAATTTCGCATGAAAAGCAGGAAGCATTTCTGCATATTTTCTAATTAGCCTTTCGTGGCAATCTTGCTGCGGCAGATACTTAATGAAAGAAACAAAAAGAAAGACTCTGCGTGCACGTGAAACTTTGCTCATCACTTGCATACTAAACGGCGCAGGTTTAGCGTCCTGTGCGTCGCAAAGAGCCGCGTGGTGCTGTTATCTCCCACAGAAGGGTGGTGTGTAGGGTGTGATGTGAGCCCTGGGCTGACCTCATGTGCTCAGCACACGCGGCCGGCCGGGCAGGATCGACCCCTCGGGCGCTGCCGAACGGGCTGGTGCTGCTGCTGCTGCCGCTGCCGCTGCTGCTCTTGTTATTTTCCAGGAGGAAACATTTCGGGTCTGCCCTAACATTAGCGCAGCACATCACTCCAGCTGCATTCCCCGCTGACTGGAGTCTGTTTGATGAGTAATTAGGAGACCTTCTCTTTAGTTTGTTTGACATATTTTGCAAAACATGTAAATCTGTTAAAAATTTGCTTGTTCATTTAAAAGACAGAGTTCCTAAATGAAGCGGAGTGTCTGCTAAATGGGTATAATTTTAGGGGTTTTTTTTTCCTATTACAACTTCAAACACAATAGGCTCTCTTTGCTTTAAAAAGCATTTTTTTGTTGTTGTTTCTATTGAGAAGTAATTATTCTGTTTCTGCATCTGCGTAGCTATCACAGGGAAAATCTCTGTGATACTTAAACATATCTATACATATAGATATCCTCGTGTCTACTTAGATTTGTTTATATTTTACACCCCCATGTCAAAACTAGTATCATTAACTACTTACTGGAAAACAATAAACCCAGACCTGTTTCCTCTGCCCACATCAAGGGTGGACACTTTTTTCCATGAAGACATCTTTAGCAAAGAAAATGTTAAAGCAGCCTCAAATATTCCAGCACCCATTCAGCTCCTTTTGTGAAATATCCCTTGAAGATCATCAGCTGCTTCAAGTTGCATAATACAAGCTGTTGGTTTAGCTTTCCCAGCTATCGCAGTGTTCTGGAATGGAAGAATTAAATTCTTCTTGGTTTGAAAGCATTTGGAGTTTTTAAAATGTAAATATGATTTTCTTCCCTTCAGCTGCACAAAAAAGGGACACCTCTCACACTCTTAATTTCACTCCAAATTGCTACTTGCAATATTCAGAATTATGAATCCTGTACTTAATTTTTTTAACGTCATAAAAAGAGAACTCTGGTATTTAAAGCAAAGCAATCCTACTGACCCAAAGGTTAAAGTTCTCCCCCCCAACAGCAATGCTACAGGAAGGCTATGCCAGCTAAGATTAAAATCCTTTTGTGCTTTAAGATGTAAGTGCAGGGATGATTTAAAAGCCCTGTAGTTTTCTAGTCAGTTCTACTTATTGCTTCAGGCTGAGCGTTTTGTTTTGCCTTTTTTGCCTCTTTTTCTTTTTCTTTTCCCAACAAACACTCAGCTGCTTATTTTGGGGAAGCGTCTCATTTATCTGAGCCCGCTTCTTCCCGAGACTTCTTCCTGCTGGAGAATTACCGCCTGGCACATCAATAGCTTGCAAATGATAGCAGGGCTGTGTTTAACTTGCAGCCGGATTGCCGTTGTCGGGAGGGTCCGCGTCTTTTAGCTAAACTGCCTTTTTCTCGAGGAATTTCAGATGTCTGTAATTGCCGCTCCTTTCAGCACAGCTTAAGGTATCAATATCAACTCGATTTGAATATCATAAGTGGGAAGTTGCTCTAAGCAAAACAAAAACATGTCAGTTGCCCAGGTGACATTTTGTAGCAAACAAGGAAATCACAACTCCAGGAAGTGTTGTATTTTATGCCAACAACAATATGACAGTTTTCTCTGTAAAGAAAACATGACACTTTTCCAAATATCAGAGGATGCCTCCGCTGCTCAAGGGATTCCTGTACTGTCACTGAAATGGAAGGTCACAGGCTGGTTTCATGATTTCTATAGTTTCAAAATGTTGTGGTGGAGCGTTCGCACGCTAAATGCTGTAGGCTAAGGGAAATCTTTCCCTTCATCTCTGAAAGAAGTGACAGGAAGAAAAAGGTCCTACTTTGACAGCAGTAACCTCTAGGTCTCGAGGTTCTGCCCCGAGCAACTCTGAAGTAAAATTACCTATGTTAATGTGTTGTCCTCGCTGTCAGCCAGGCGCACGTGCACGAGCGGGCGTGCAAAACGGAGCTCACGAGCACCGGGGTGCACACCAGGCACCAAAAGGCACCTCAAAATAGCCCTATAGTAACATGTTTGTAGGTTTGGTGGGGTTTTATTTGGAATAGGCTGAGCCACGCGGGAGCCGCGGCAAACGCGTCCCGTTTTTACCTGGCCTTGACTCTCGTAAAACCCGAAAAGTTTCTGCAAACAATTTCTTTTAAGAGGTGGGGTTTCCAGTTCGGCTTCAGGAAGGTAGGGACCTACTTGTTATGCTAGTACCTAATTCCTGAAGTTTAAATCAACAGACTTTTGCTTTAAGTCAGAAAAAGTATTAACTTCAAGGCTATGGACAGGATCAAAACACATTTGTTTCCAGCCTTCCTCCTTTTTTATTCTTCCATCTCCCCCTTAAAAAAAACACACCTTAGTCTATAGATTATATACTTCCTGCTGCCCTTTTTATAAGCAATAAGAATTTAATAACTGAGGGCAACTCTATAGTAATATTTATATGGGTCAAGTGGCTTAAAAGTATGCAGTAAATGTAAAGTTATGAACCACATTGCCCCTTTTTAAATAATGCAGCTAGCACCAAGATATTATGTTTCATATTCTGGAAAAAGGTGTTTTAGCCTCGGCTTTAGGAGTACACCAGACATGAAAAGTTATACTGATCCCATAATAAAGTCACTGCCTGCTTAATATGGTGTGTTATGTAGGGCTCCAGATCTTAATAGCAGACTACAGCAAGAACGTCCCAGATGATATCAACAAAACCTTGGCTTTCTCATTAGCAATCAGCAAATTCTCCTGGTGTCTGCTAGCTTCAAATAAGGGCAAGTGCCTCTACTCCTGGTGTGAACCCCAATAGGATAATAGAAATAATGTAGTTCCCCCGTCAGAGTGGGCGGCGGCGGGTTCGGTGACTCCCCATCAGCAGCTTGGAACCGGCTTCTTAGAGCCATTGCTTTGAATAGATGAGTAAATGCTACATGTGGTTTCTGCGAGTATAAATACACATTTATTGTGTGTGCCGAGGGGGGATCACAAAATGGTTTAATTTGGTCTCGTCAAACCATCTCCTTCTTTGATAAATCAGATCAAACGTTTGTCGTCATGGCCCAAATGGCCATTCCTTTGTTGGCTGGCACGCTGCTGATAGCTGCGCGCTGGCTGCAACCAAGCAGCTACCTGCGTTATGATTTGTTCTTTCTTATTGCTGTTAGATTTAAACATATTTCGTGTTTGGACAATGCAGCACGCATTTGCAGAATAATATTATTAAGTCTGGGGACAATCACTGTTAGCCATTGTGATTCAAGCCTAAAGGCCACAGGATCTTACTGCTCTTGCAGCCTAAATCATCTATGACTGTGCTTGAGGAAATGGAGAACAGTTTCAGTTTTGGCACTGACTTTATAATTTTAAGGGTGTTTTTTTTTGTCCCACATTTTCACTTGTGATTTTTGTGTGTTCTTGTAATCTCACTGATTTCTATTTCAGAACAATTTCTGCAGTCTTATTCAGTCCTGGTTAAAAATGAAGGCTGCAAGTGTGGCTGACACCATGCAAGGAAATGCAAGTCCAGGCTGCAGCAGTGTAAACAAAAAAGTGTTTTAAGAGGTGCTTAACTATGCTTTGAACCCTGATTAAGCCTAAGGTTACTCCGTGTTTATATGTGCATTCGCATTGCACTGGGAAAATTCAGCATTTAATGGTTCCTGTGCTGATCTTTTGTTAGTGCACTGGGCTGCATTGCTTAAGAGCTGGGTTAAAAACCACAGCAACTTTCTTATTGTGAGTTTTGTCCAGCTTTATTCATGTTGGTGGGAAGCAGGGGTCTGCATATCTCTTATAGTTAAGAATTTAAAAACTGACACCACAAGTCAGTCCCCCGAGCTCTTATTTGGCTACTGGAGTAAGCAGTGGGATAAGGTAGTGCTGTTTTGTACACATCCAGTAAACTGAGAATAATTTCCATCTATGGATCTCATTATGGTTTAGGAGCCAAGCCTAAGATCATTATGTCTTATTTTTTGTTTTAGCAAATGTGAGATGAACGAGGACGACACCCGCAAAGGGCGAACGGAGCAAAAAAATAGGTGATAACGAAGGGCAATGAGGCAACAGCACGAAGCCTCGTGCTTCCAACTTTGCTGGACTATTTTGAATTCTGTGGATGACCTTACAGGGTACTTTACTCTCCTAAAATAACAAGCAGGTCAATACGAGTCCTGCTCCTGTGATAAAGTGCAGCCATTGCTGACCAGGACATGTCCACGAAGGAGGTGGGAGAGCTGATCTGTGGGAGCGAGGACGTTTTCACCAGCAGGGTCAGGAAATCCTGACAGTTCAGGATAGTCCATGGCTGAGAAAGTCAAATCACAACGAGAAGAATGGAAAAACTAACTGATGGGCGAGGGTGACTTTACCAAAGGGAAACTGCGTTGGCAAATAAATGCATATTTACTAAAAGAAAACCTCTTGTTTATGAGAAATGAGAGGTGAAACTGTAGGCTACCGATGCTAAATTATTTTGTTATGGTGCTCAAGTGAAAGGGAAAAAAGGGTTCTGGGATAAAGTTGGCTCCGCAACATATCGGCACCAGCTACCTGTGACTACACGGAAATTTCGGAGAAGGTTTCTGATATCAAAGCTGTGAGGCTGTGGAGCAGCCTCCATATGTGGGTAACAACGTGAAAAACCACTAACAGCTCTTAAAGCGGAGCCTGATGACGGGGGATTAGAGGACGCGTTGTCTGCAATCGAAAGGGCCCGGATGGGAAGACCCAAACGGCCTCATCCACTCCGGTTTAGTGGAAGCACCCTGGAAATGGGCGACAGTGAGGAACACCATGCTCAGATTGTCTAAACTTCTATTTTTGGTCATTTTTATCATTATGGCCTTAATCCGTGTGGCTTCCAGGTTTGAGGAGCTCAGTTACTGCTGCTCTGCAGCATGAGTGCATCTTGCAGGATGCACTGTGATTACATGGGCAGGGTATTTTGCTTGTATTTTGCTGAAGAAAGAGGTTTTGGGGTTATTTCAATACAGAAGAATTCAGAGGATGAGCGTTACAAGGTGGTATAAGAAGTGGATTTACACTATTTAGGGAAAGTCGATACACAGGGCCACTTCCCTGATGTGATACCACCTCTCCGTATCTTACCCTATATGTGGTAGAAACAGATTAATACCAGAAAAGAAATTAAAAGAAGAGAAAAAAGAGAGCAGAGGAAGGGGAGAAGGGGAGGGCTCCACTCATGGTAAGCAGGTATGCCTTTAATATGTGGGTACAGAGCAGCGGTTTCAGCTAATAACACCACTTTTCTAATTTTGAGAAACATAAAATCAACATCTTGTGGTCATTTGCATATCCATATTTCTAACTCAGCTGTTTAAGGATAAAACTAACAAACCAATACCTATTGCTCATGCTTTCAAGACATGAAAGATGCTTCTTTCAGCTTGGGATAGTGTTAAAATGACACTTGCAAGAGCTGCGCCTCGGAAGCATCGTCTGTGTTGTGGCTTTCATTGCATCCCACACGTGGGAACCCGAACCTTGGAGGCTTTAAAACCTTGTGTGTCTGCGGCTGCTCCGCGGGCCTGACAAGGGATCATTAGTAACTCACTGGTGTCTCTCTCTGTTTGTTCTACTTCACAAGGCACTTCCCCAACTAATTTAGAACAAAGCTTGGTTGTTTACTTGGCTTCACAAAATGACATTTTTCCCCCAAGATTGCTGCAAAGGCTCAAAAAAGAATATTTACATAAACAGGTTTCAACTTCATCAAGAACAGGTCAGGTAAGGAGGGCAAACCCAAGTAGAAGGGAAATAAAGCAGAGCATAGGATGGAGTAGTTGATCTTTCATTTAGGGCTGCGAAAGAAGAGCTTTGAATGTTCGAGGGTTGGAACAACCCTGCCAGGGAGTTACCAAACCCCCGTTCAACTCCGGGTACAATCGTGGCAGAGCTGCGGAGAGCACAGCACCGGCGGCGGCCGCGACGCCGAGCAGCAAACCAGCCGCGTGCCATGGCAACTTTGCACGAGAAACCTTTGAAGCCGGTAAAGTATGAAATTTTAATCGTTAGCAACCTCCCAGGGACCTGGGGATAATACCTGTAGGACAACTCACAGCATCCTCGCTGGAAGGGTGAGGGTGGCAGGGGGGACCGAGTGACACTGATGTTGTGGCCATCATCCCTGTGTGACACTGGGCATCTGCCGTTCCAGAACTTTCCTCCCTGACTTTTTCCTCCTTGCAGGAAAGGTGAGTCCTCAGTGCCCATTGCAGGAGGCGAGGGGCGTCGTGCGTGGACAGAGAGGAAAAAGAACAAGTTTGTGGAAAGCGGACGGGTACAGTATGTAAATAAAAGCGAATCGCGTCCTCATTATGTGGGCTCTTTTGAATAAATGTTAGCCTTTAAGTGCCAGCTGTCACTCTATGCATGGCCTCCCTTCTTACAACTAACCTCTCCGTCACCTCGCCTTGTCTCCCGAACTTGTCCTATTATGCAGTACCAAGCTGAGTCATTGTTTCAAGCAGGAGGTGACATGTTAATAGCTTAATAATAGTATAATCTCGCAAATAATAATATGCTGTCACACTGTCTGAAGCACAATGTTTACAGGAGAAGTGGTAATGTATGATGACAGTAATTTGAATAAAAATGAATTTACTGCTCTTGTCTCATTTGCAGTAAATTTTCGCATCTTTCATGCACAACTGGTGCTCCATGACCTCTTTCATTATTGTGTTCTCAGTGGCTGCTGCTTGCTTTAAAGTGAAAGGCAGGCAAATGAAACAGAAACCTGCAGCTTAATAACCGATTTCCAGAAAAGAGTTCACGCCGCGGCTTCTGAAAATCTCACTTTGTTTGTTTACGGAGACGATGCGGGGTCAGGCAGGCTGTTTAATTAATGCAAGCTGGAGGTGCCGATTGAAAAGCAGGCACGAGCTGATATGATTATGTATTGACAATTTACAAAATTATTGTCATTAAAATGTGTCAGAGGGAAAAAAGTGCTTGGAATACAGAGAGGATTGTTTGGTTTGAAGCTGAAGTTTGCGCAGCTTAAGAAAAAAAGGTGGTTTAAATGCTCTTGGTATTGTCTGATGTGGAGAAAAGCAACCCTTTGCTTTCTATTTGATATGGGGAAAGTCTCAAAAGCTATTCACTTTATTGGCTTTAGGCAATTATGAATACCTGTTAGTATGATAATGGACTGGTAAGACTTAAAAATGATCTCTGAATATATAAAAGGTTTGGTTGTGGTTCATGTTGTGGGTGGTTTCCTAACTTGTCCTGACCCATGTGCTGTATCGCAAAATTCTACCATTTCTGTGTATGGTATGGACTAGGACTCCTGCTATTATTTTGACACATAAATAGCGAATCTACTCTAGATCAAAACTGCCTTTGGAAAGTTTAAATTCCTAGGACAGTTCTGTAGCTCTGAAATAAAAGAAAGAAGTTATTACGTGATGTGGTTCATTTGATGAAAAAGAAGAAAGTTTACAACTCACAACTGATATGCCTGGACTAAATTTAGTTTGATGGAATGAGGACAACTAATTGAAACTTGCTGGGACTTAAAACACCTCACAGGACAAATTCTCCAAAAAAATGCTGTCTTTTATCTAAGCGAACATGTAGAATAAAAAAAAATGGGTTCTGCATGACCTAGTTCAGTGGTTGAAGTTTTGTAATTAAGACCACAGGTTGCCTCTCTGTCTGTATATATATACAAACACATACATCTACTTTTTCATCGATTGTATTTTGCATCTAGCAAATATGATTATTTTCCTCTGAATTAAAGGTTAAGCAGTGCTAATTTGGGGGGGAAGAGCTTATCTGCCCCACTGTGACTGTTCTCCTCCTCCTGCAGAAACTGGGAGCCGAGCTGGGGACCAACCTCATGGACCCACTGCTATGGGATGTGCCAAGTGTGTGCACTTGCTGGAAAAGGGTCCGTTAAAACCAGGCTGTGTTTCTTGGTCAGGAATCGCAGTAAAACACTTTACTGTATTTTTAAAGCTGAGTTTTTAAGAGGGGCAAAAATTTGTCTTCAGTCTCTCGGCTTAGCGTGTGCGTACTTGTGCTAAACGCTGAGCCCTTCTTAGCTGCTTTTAAAAATAAGATGTGAATGTTTCTTTTCCAAAATCAAAATTAATTTAAGGAATTCAAGGCAGCTCTCAAATCTAACTCCTGTTTTCACTTTCAATGCAGTCTCTACCCCGTGAACGCCTGTGTCAGCAAACACCCTTGTTTGCGGGAGCGAGCAGGAGCCGTCGGGTGCTGCTGCGATGGGAGCGGACCAGGAGAGCTCACTGGTGGCCGTTGGTTTTGCAGCTCCCCTTGCACGTGAGCATACTCTTTTTTTATGCTATAGATAGTGAAATACAGTAAATCATGTGTGGCTGCAGGGTGGCGGGGATCTCCTTGTTGTGGGTGCCAGGATGCAGCACCCAGCTCCCCACAGGCTTAGCATGGGCTGTAGGAGCCACCGAGACATTTTGTATAGGAGGGAAATTCCAATCCCTCTGCTAATATTTACCTTTCAAGGCTGACATTCGTAGAAAAATACATCAGTAAAAGCAGATTGCACAGAAATTATATAGATGCTTATAGAAATGACAGGAGACACAACTTTGAGGATGATGCTATGATACTCCCTGAAACTGGAGGAAAAGATGCGGGCTCCATTAGGAAAGAGCAGGGGTTGGTGATGCAGCATGTTCAAATATGTGCTTAACTTCAAACCCCTCAGTAATTTCACTGAAGTAAGCATAGCGCTGTTCTTGTGCCTCGAGTTAAGCATGGGGCTGATGGGTTTCGGAAGCACCTTGCAAAGCTGGGCTTGTT
Source organism: Patagioenas fasciata (assembly GCF_037038585.1). Taxonomy (NCBI): domain Eukaryota; kingdom Metazoa; phylum Chordata; class Aves; order Columbiformes; family Columbidae; genus Patagioenas; species Patagioenas fasciata. The sequence goes on from NC_092527.1 coordinate 41,069,432, forward strand.
TTCCAACAGAATTTGGAAATTGTGTTTCCATGAGGAGCGCAAGGGGCTTCAGTGGGATTGCTCAGAGTAGTGAGGACTGAGAGCCACCCTCCAGTTAACCGCACTAGAATAGATCGTTCTGCCAAAAAGGTTTTTCCATTTTCCACTGGAAAACGTTCTCTGTTTAAAATTAATTTTATGTTTTCCCCATGTACATTTAACAATTTTGTGCAAAAGTATTTCATGTCACTTTGGAAATCGTGGTAGCGTGAATTGAAATATTTGTGACACCATAGAACTAACTAATGATTAATGGAGATTATGTGCGAAAGGATAGAAGAGAAAAGAGCAACAAAGTCTCATTTTGGCTGATGGAACTTATTTGATGTATATAAAAAGGTCTATTTTCCCTGAACAACTGATGTTCAAGGGGATATCTCGTCTTCTATGTTGTGCTTGAAACTGAAAGGTCCTTTTTGTTCCTTAGTCCTACTTTTTAATCATTTCAACGTAGGAGGGTCTAATTAAAGGTCTTAATTAGATGAATTTAAAATTGGTAAAAATGTCACTATTCTGAACAGCCAGTGTCATCCCACTGGTGTATGTGTTATTTATTTGCCAAAATACAAGAAAGTTTCACGGCAAAAAAAAAACCAAACCAAACCAAAACTGCCATGACATTGCATTTGTGGAAATAAATAGTGGGTGGATGTGGTTTTCCTGGCGTGGAATTCCAGTGGAGTTTTTAATTGACTCCAAGAGGCGCTGGATCGGGCCTGTGGGGTGTTTGGTGCTCAGTTACAAGTTAGTGCTCTCTCTAATCACCTTGTTCTCTAAAGGAAATAGATACTAAACAGGAACCATCTGGTAATACATTCTGTACCTCTTAATTACAATGTTTTGAGTGGCACCTAAATAAATTTCATTTACAAGCACATGACTGCTTGTCAAAAGCTCTGTTGATAATTTTATTATTGTAGTATACCTTCTCGCTTAATGACCCTGGCCCAGTAAAGTCAGGAATATTTAGCTCTATGGTGAAAATAAAAGCGATTGTCTTAAAAAAAATACATAAATTCAGTCTTTTATGGTGCATTTTTAAATATTTCCAAATGTATTTATTTCTGTATTGTAGTTTGGCATGCATTTACGCATGACATGGCAATGTATCTGCAGTAAAGATTACCAAAATTCTAATTTCTTGGTAGAGAGGAGACATTGATGCAGCTCTGTGGACACCCCTGGTATTGTTGTAAGTGCCTGTGTTATGATCTGCGTGTTTCTGTGTAGATGTACTGTAGCATTTAGACAATTTTCTCTTTGTTAGCTGCAGGAAAAGATCAATATTATAAAGAAGTCGAGTGACTCTGTGAATTAGTCTCCTGCGTTTTCACCCTGGGAAGCGGGGATTTAAATCCCGTCTCCGGTTTTGAGGCTGAGCCACAAACCCCATTGAAGGTCCATGTTGGAGTTTCCCCTAAATTTGGTGGGTTTTGGTTTGGGGTCGCAGCTGAAAATGTCTTTCCTAGTCGATTAGTAATCTCTGGTGGAAATTAGTCTACATTACAAAACCAACATATAATTTGGCAGGATTCAGCTTGATTGGCAGCGTTAGAAAAAAGCCCAGGACTGCACTGGAATGTATCGGTGCCCATGGGAATGTGCCACCAACATGTCACCTTGCAGTGGCACCCTGGTCCTCTTGGGAGGTTATTTTGGGTGAAAAGAGGAAGGATTTTCTCAAACCACGACAACAAATAGTGGCACATGCCAGGGCTGAGCAGCATCCTGCACGGCAAGACCTCAGTCCACCTAAGTGCAATAAGTGAGAAATAAAAGTAAAAAATCAGCAGTGATGTGCAGGTTTTGCTAAGTTTTGCCAGCAAAGTGCCTATTCATTTTTGTGTTCCAATGTCCTTTTAAAATAACAAGCTGGAAGAGACAAAAATACCAGGAGGAAGGGCAGAGGGGAGGTTTCTGGGAAAGGAGGAGGAATGTGGCACCTGGAGGGGTTTTGTCCGCGTCTTTGGGATGAGCCACCCGTGGGAAAACATAGTCGCATAAAAAGTAAAATAGCCTGATTTCTAAATTCACGGCAAATTAAAAAAGGAGTCCTGCTGCTCTCAGCAGGATCATTTATTCCTTTTTAGTTGCAGATGATGGTTTTTCTCTTCTCAAAACAATTTTGTCTCTAGGTCTCAGTCTTGACGTGGGAACTTTGGGAAACAGATAAGCTTTCTATTCTTTTTACAAACGCTTTAGCAACCTGGAGTTGAAATAACGTTGAAATTCAGAGAGGTGGTGGTAGAACAGTGAGTGTGACCATGGCCAGGTAGGTTTGCATGGTCGGGTTTGAGGAGACCGAGCTGTTTGAGGAGGAGATGGGGAATTCACCGTACGCAGCAAACTGTTGTGCCCTACAATACGATATCTGGATTCGCAGCTGATATTTAAAGAGTGCACTTGCTTTACTTACAAGATTAAAGGCGAACGCTCTCTTTTAAAAATGAAGTCACGCTGTGTTTTGCACCTTTTGACACATTAACTGAGGTCATTAAAAAGAGGCTAATTAAAAAAGAATGTAAAACAAAAGAGTCATTTGTCTATCGCCGAGCGGAGTTCTTCATGTGCGCTGGCTGGAGGCAGTCTCCGTTTAAACCTTGGGTACAGAAAGCTCTGATGGCCACTGGGGCATGCTTGGAGCTTGTCATGGCTTTTGGCGAGACTGTGGTCCGGCTCATTATGCACCTCATAAAGAAGAGAAGTCATTGTCATCAAAATTAGCTGAAGCCGGAATTTACATTCATGGAAATTTTGGTTTCACCACTGTCCTCTGGGGCTGGACAATAAAGAAAACCTTTTACCAGCTGCAGTTAAAGTAAGTGAAGTTCAATAAATGCTTAGTGCTTCATTAAGGCATTTCCGAATGTACTGTGCTACATGCACGTGATATTAATATTTTACGGCCGATGAGAATTTGGTACAAACGGCGTGTGAAGTTCACCGGTTCCTGGTGCACAAGATGTGCACGGCACATCCAAACCCGGCTTGTAAAACAACCAGCACCTCGCAACCACTATGTATCCCCAAAGATCTTCCAGTTCTTCCAAAGGGAGTCTTTGCTAGCAGGCACCTTCTTTCTTGAAAGGTGAAAAAAGTGACTTTTCACCGGAATGGACTCTTTTGATACTGGTGAGGGAGTCCTTCCGAGCACTTTCAAGAGGGTATTGACAGATTGTTGTTGTTGTTGTTTTGGTTTTGTTTTCTGTTGTTTTGTTTGTTTCGTTGTTGTTGTGATGGTTTGGCTTTGGTTTTGAGGTTTGTTTGTTTGTTTTCAATTAAAAGCACAACAGTTTAGTAGGAGGAATGGTATTGTACCGGTCGGTCTTTCCTGGAGCTTCCCGTGTTGAGGTGAAGCGGAGGCATTTGGAGGGCAGGAGTTTCGCTGGGAGGGATTTCCACCCCGTTGAACTCTGCAGACGGAGCTGTAAAGACTGGATGGCCTGGAGGACACCCACGTCTCCCCAGACAGATCCAAGTGACGGCGTTTGGCGTTGGTTTTGCAATGATACTGCCGATCCAAGGCTGTAAAGATATTTATGGAAATATCTCCAGCAAGGTTTCAATCACTTCAATCACTACGTGCCTTGCTGACCTCAGGGAATTGGGTCAATCTCTGAATGTTTCTGGAGAGGGTTCTCCAAACAGAAATGTGCTCCTCTGAAAATCCAAGATTTGTGGGTTGGAATCGATTTCGACCGCTGTTTTTCAAAGCCACCCCAATCTCTCCCCGCGCAGATGACCGTAAATTCAGTCCAGAGCCTTGATTCATAAGGTATTTAAACAGATGCTCTTATTTAAACATAAATCCTATCATAAACTTCAAATTTATGCTTACACGATGTCCTGACTTAGGGTCTTAGAGCTGGAAAACACAAAGGGATTAATGAACTTAAGGAAAAGGTTAGGAATGTCATTCAAATGCTGATTGAGGCAATGGCCTTTCCAAGACAAGGTCTCTCCAGCGCTGGAGTCCAGCCCAAGCCTGGGAGAGGGCAGGAGGCAGAGGGGGTGAGATTCTGGTTTCGGGTGGGTCCCCAGGGTGGTGACAGTTGGGGACCATCTCTACATCCCTCCTCCCTGTGCTGGAGCATCCACACGGCCAAGCCCTGGCAGCTTCTCCTCCCAGCCAAGGACAGCTCTGGGGGGCAGCCAGCAAAAGCAGACAAGGGACTTTAAAGCAAAAAATTATATATTATTACATATATAAATATAAATATATATATATTGCAGAAACCTGAGTGGCAAGTTCAGAGCTTCAAAACGAACTGCGCACAGGACAAAAGGGTTAATAAACGTCTGCAGCAAAGCGCCTGGCGCTGGTGGGGGCTTCGTTCGTCGAGGGAGGGAGCGGGACCTGCTTTGTGCAGGAATCTGGCTGTAACCAGAATATCCTGCAGGAAGCAGCCGTTTCAAACAAGCCATTTTTTGTTCTGGAATATAATTAATACATCAGGTCATGTTTTGTACTGCCAGTGGCGTGTTTATTACATTATTACTTCACAGACATTTTTAGCTGTAGTCCAGGAGTTAGGAGTCACTGGCTTTCTTGCAGAGCTATCCCATTTAAGCAGGGTAGGTTTATACCTAGTCTGTGAATATTCATGTCTCCTGAAAATAATAACAGTATTATTGTTGCTGAAATCTTCAGGGAAGCTAGCTGCCAGTGAGAGATTATTTAAAGCAGGTTCTCCCATCACCCCTCCCCAATGAAAATGCTCAGAAAAATCCTTATAGAGAGATAGGCGCAGCTTTTTTATTATTATTATTTTATTTCTTTTATTTTTTTTCTAAAGCCATGTTACCAAGGATAAAAATCTTACTTGCAAAGATCCTTATTACATGTGTGTACCCTCAAGCTGCTGAGATGACACCACCGCTTACAGGTGGTGGAGTGAAAGCAAGCAAAAGCACCAAACCCCTGAAGTCTCAAGTCACTGCAATCATCTTCAACTCCCAAATTGTCCTGGAAGGAGAATAGCATCGGATTTGTCTTAGGCTGTTTGGCCAAACTGGGGCACAGATGGGATAATGACTTTTACAAACAGCATTTTGATGAGAGGAGGGGAGAAGGAATCATATGTAAAATGCACAAAGGCTGCATAAACACACTGATGCCTGCAGCTGGAACAAACTAAAAAGATGTTTAATAATTTAGAACCAAGCAGGCAGGGCCTGTGCAGCTGTTGTGTGCAGGGGACCATGAAAGTCTTCCATTTGACAGCTGGCTCCATCTTTCCCCAGTTGCTACGTGAAGAAGCGAATGCAGATTTGGGATTAGCCAATCCCCGATACCTCTGCCCATCTGCCACCAAGACCCCCAGCTCCGGCTCCTCTCGCCGGAGAAGCGCAGACATAAAGAAAAGTCCACACTCTCCCAAACATATGTATGCATCAGTATCAGCCGTCAGCCGTTCGGAGGATCTGTTGACATGCCGCCAGTACATGGCTGCTGTCGTTTTTGCTGCAGGGCACATTTTGCATTTCACACATTTGCAGAAATACAAAATGCTGTTGGATGCAAACAATTCAGGGCCTAATTGGCTGAATTACTTCAATGTTACCTTGTGTCCCCCACCTGATTAACATAGCTCAGCTGGGAGGGTTGGGGAGGAAGGAGCAGAGAGGGATTTGGAGGGCAGGTGAAGCTGTGTTTGCCCATGAAAGCGAGATCCTTAGCGAAGTCCCAGCTGAGCCGGAGCGGGGCTGTGCCAGGCAGATAGCTGCGAGCGGGAGGGGAGACGCCGAGGTGGCCGCGAGGCAACGCTCGGCGAGGATTTCCCCATGTTTTGCACAAAATAACCCCTACCATAGAGCCCGGCGAGGGCTGGCAGGGGGACGGGTGGCGTCGGGCCGTCCTCGGCCCCGGCTCCGCACGGGAGCGTGTCTTGGAAATTGTAAACATCTTTTAAAAATTTATAGGCTTGCTAATCCTGACCCCCGTGTTAATACCAGAATAACAAAAACCACAGAGGAACTAATAATCATTATTAGAGCCTATTCCAAAATTGCATTCTATTATTATTAATGAGGCAGATTAGCATTTTTTCTTATTCGAGAGAACGTAAAGAGCTCGGGAAAGATGCAACACTTACAAAGTGAAGAATTTTTTTTGTTTATTTAATGACAAAACACTCCAAAATGGATAAGGGTCTAATGTTTATTTTCTATTTTTTCTATTTTGCTGAGAAATCATTTTATTTCTGTTGAATTTTGCACATAAATATTTACACCAGATTTGCATTTGCTCACAGCCTATTCCTAATCATGTTCTGTGCTGGGAATCTTTTTGGTTTTGTTGTTTGTTTGTTGTTTTTTTCCCCCCCCGTTTTGTTTTAAATAATACAGCTTATGGGGAAAAGATGAACGGGTTTGTTAAATGATGCAGTTGTCTTTCATGCTGATACAACCAGAGAAGCAGAGAAAATCTACACCACGAGTTTTAAAAATGGGATTGCTAACCAAAGTGTCCGCCTGTGATATTTTTCTAACAAGGCGTCTCTGCGTTTGTGTGTTCTTAGGATGGTTTTCCATCCTGTTCCTTGCAGAAGAAAGGGGGAAATAATGTTTCCCATTGTCAGCGCTGCCACGCAGAGCATCCCTCGCCGATGCCAGGCTGCCCAAGCCGTCTCCACCATCCCTTCCCTCCAGCAGCTGCCTCCGTGATGCCGAAAGGATTGGTTTTTATTTCTCTTTCCCCCCCTCTGCCTCCGATTACTGTGACCATAGTAAAAAGTCTAGACAAAGCGGATGAAATCATCACCTTTCGAAAGATCTCATTACATCATGCGCTTTAAATTCCAAAATTCATCTCTCTGGCAGGATCGGCTTTTATATCTCCCTGTTCTGGAGTGAAACAGCAGCCGGCACATGCCCGGGGATCTCGCTTTTTGGGAGGAGGGATCCTCGGTAGAGAAAGGCATTGAGAAGAGGGATGGTGTAGGACAACATAGGTAAATGGTTTGGAATTTATGAGTGATGGATTCTGACCGGTATCACCCCATCCCGCCCATTTCAGCCCTTGCGCTCCCACCCGCACCACCCAGCCCGGTGGGGACGGACGGGTGAGGACAAGGGGGAGATGAGGAGCTCATTGATTAGGGTGACCTCTCCTCACCTCCCCTTCCCTTGTCAAACACTTAAAAGAGCCCTGCGGGGAGCTAATAAGGCCGGGCTTGGCCCTCCTCCACTTGGCGTTCGCTTGCAGGGGCGTTTGAACCGCTCTGATGTGGACGGCTGCTTTACAGCTCTGAATATTCAGCTGCCATAGAAATGCTCTTTAGCTGACCCTAAATTTGTACCGTAATCGCCCTTGGTGGCTAGACAGTTAAAGCCAGAGGTGTGGTCCCTGGGGCTTACTTTTATTTATGTTTCAGGACGGCTTCTTTTCTTAAAAGTGTGCACTTGTAAAATCCATTTTCCTTTCCCACCCCTCCTGATTGTGCTATAATTTTTATTCTTGCTTCATCAGCAGCCCTGAGATTTACAATTAAGTGCAAAAAACGGTGTTAAGGTTGTGACACGCACAAAAGCAAAGAGATTCAAAGTTAAGGGTGAAACTCTATCCTTAATTCACTCGGTGTTGGGTTTTTTTTCTTTCTTTTTTTCCTTTTCTTTTTGAGGGGAACTGTGGAAGCCTCAGCATCGCCTGGTGGTCGCCGGAGCCAGATCCAGGGCACCGAGCCACCGCGTGCTGCCACTTCAAACCGGGCTGCCAAATTCCAGCGCACTCGGAGGATGACCCGCAGCAACCCCATTTCAGGCTTGGGTGTCTCTTCGGCAGAGGCTGCCAATTAGAGCAAACGGTGCCAAATTATTTGGCAGATCCGTGCCACGGACAGACAGCCAGTTATAGAACCGCGCTGGTTTCCTTGAAGTAATTACCATGACAATAATGCGAACTCGAATAAAGAAAACATTTTTACGGCAGAGGAGAGGGGCGTGAGAAGAAGCGGACGGGGAGCTGGAGACAACTGATCCCGTCTCGCTGGTGAAATGTTTGATTTGGCCCATGACGCCAACCTGGTTGCTGCAATGGCATCTGCCGCTGCCTTTGCATCTGCCGAGCCCAACGATGCTGCCCAGTGCTCAGGGGTCGGGTGTTTTGCTGTGGTGTCTGGTGTCCGAGGAGACAAGTGCACAGTCAATGAGGCTTGGCCTTGGCCTTTTTTTCCCCCTATAAAGAGCAAAACCAGAAAAGCGACAACAGAAAATATGTTAATGGAGGGCTACTGATGTACAGATGTGCTAGGAAGAACTGGGTGACCCCAGGGTGAGCCTTTAGGGTAAAATGACCCAGAAATGGTCAAGCAGGGGATGGAGGTGATGCAGGAAGGGTGGCCTTTTGGTGTGCTGAGCATTCACCTTTTTTGCCTGTCTCTCCTTATATGTCCACTGCAGCCATTCCCATGAAAGCCAAGCGGTGATGATGGGTGCACAGGTCTTGCAATGAAGGAAAAGCAATGCCACGTTGGCCATGGCTCCAACATCACTGTTGGTCATGGCTCCAGCACCATGTTGTTCATAGCCCCAGCATCGTATTTGCCATGGCTCTAGCACCACATTGGCCATGACTCCAGCACCATGTTGGCTATGACTCCAGCATGACATTGATCATGGCTCCAGCATCATGTTGGCCATGGCTCCAGTACCCACAGCCCCAGGGGCTCTGCAGGATCTATAACATCCATGGAGAGAATTCGGACACAAATCCCGTCTCTGTCCAGGTAAAGAGATGCATTGGGGCACAGAAGGATTCTCCTCCTGCATGTATTTCTGCCCAGCTCTTATACAAGGATATATAATTCTAGCCCAAAACAAAGGCAGTCGTTGCACGCTGACTCTTGAACACGGCTGGGAAAATAGTCTGTCAAGGAGAGTTTACTTCCTTTGTTAATAAAAAAAAGAAGAAAAAGAGTTTATGGATCTTTTCCTGAATATGAATATTAAATAGACTAGTTGTGGGAACTCTGATTTTAATTTCCTATGTCTTTATTTGGAATTCTACTCCCTCTTGGAAAGGTGTCTACTTAAATAAAGGGGGAAAGGGAATTTAATGAATTACAAAAAGGGTTATTTTACATGGAAAATGTGTATTCCTGGCTATTTCCATTTAAAGAACATGACATTAGTGTGGAAATTGCCCCTTATGAACAGGTCATTAATGTCAACTCTACTAAAACTGACATCACCTGCTACTATTTTAATTGTGTGTTTTACTAATGCTAACCATTTTCCTGACAATAGAACCCCCATAAGCTTAATGAATCTTTGCAGAATACATAAACCAAGGTCAATCTGTAAGAAATGTTTCAAATGTTAAGAAACTCTCTCTGCAAAGCTGAAAGAAAAGTTTATTATTCTTCTACATTCAAAAGAATAGGAGCAAAAATAGAAATTGCATGCAATATGTTTTCCAGATCACAGTATATAAAAAAAAACCTTTGATGCTTTTGGGAAATCTTTTCGATTAGCTACTATTTTATATAAAGAAAAGGACTTATTTAACTGGGTTACGTTTCCAAGATTTATTCTTTATTTTCCAATACAAGTGGCATATTAAAAAAAATAAAAATCCCAAATACTTCTTTAGTGTCATAAGTAACAGTCGCATTTTTTTCCCATGGTTTGGTGGAGGGGGAAAGAGAGAAAATGAAATCCAGATTTGTAATTCCTAACAGGAGAAATTCGATCCTTTCCAATGTTTAAGTAATATTTCCTGTAAAACATACGAGGCCATCTGCAGAGCTGTTTCCAGACACATTTTGAAGTGGCAAGGGCAACTGAAAGAGACCCGAATGGAGGCTGGCATTTCACCTCTGGGAGATGGAGCATTAAAGGTTTCTAAAAGCTGGTTCTACAATTTTACAAAGTATTCAACCACTGCATAGTTCATAATTTGTTTAATTTACCTACCTTTTATAGGTGTGGGGAGGGGGAAATCCGCTCTACAAGAGACAGTATAAAAACCAAGACAGCTGTAAAAAGCTAATGTACAGCTATCAAGAATGCTTCATGATTTTAGTTGATTGAAATTGTATTTTATTCTTTACAGGCCCTGTACAAAGATTATAGGGAAATATTCACCTAGAGAAACTGTACAGAGTGAAACATATTTGGGCAGACAACAGAAACGCCAAAACCTTTTTGCTATTTAAGTCTATTATGGAATTTTGTTTTATTGTTGATCTCCAGGGTCACCTTATGAATTTGTGTTAGTAAAATGTTACAGCCTCACTATAATATTCACTTTGTGGAAGGGCCTGCATTTACCAAATCTCATCCGAGATTGAATATAAATGAGAAACTTGCATCTCTCTTCAAGGAATATATTTTAAACTGTTTTCTCCCCCTTTTGAATTACAGACAGATTTTAAAATTGAATTCTTTTTCTTATGCCAGGATTCAGTAAAATGACTGAACAGTTAGGCTTACCTTTGATATATGTCTTAAATTTTAAATTTGCATCGCTCAAATAGTTAACTTCAGGGCCAGATTCTGCCCTCACATGTGCATATTTGGGAATCCCATTAACTTCCCCGGAAAATAATGTTATAGAGTTTGGATGCACTCAAATGAGATACATCACACTGCTACCTTCCGTCATTCCCCTGTAAAACTCAGTATTTACTGCAATTTTTATCTTGCAGAGCGGTGTAGCCCTTTCTGTTCTGTCAGTAGCAACCGGTCGCCTGGATATTTGTCCCCGTCCTCTCACGTCTCTGGTTGTGCTATTGAGATTAAATAAGACAAGTAGGATATAGCCGGTAATGCCTGTGAAATTTGACAATCGTTTTCTGCCTTTGTGGCCATGTTTGTGCAGCAATTTCTGCAGCTCGAGGGGCGGTTGTTGGAAGTGGCGTTTGTGTGTTCCTGCCCCACCTGTTCCCTCCTTGGAGCCCCATGTGTCCAGCAACTTCTGTCAAAAAGGTGCTGAGCAAAAAGTTTTCTAAGAATGGAAAATTCATTGCATCGGTTGTTCCAGTGTTCATTTGCTGATACAATGAGGCTCGTTTCAGTTTCCACGCAGTGCTCCTGGCTCTGATTTTCCCTTGTGGCATGGAAGAACTCTCTAATATCGATGGCTTCACACAAGTACTTCTGGACCTTCTCTGTATAGAATCCAGAGGCAGGAGGATCCCACCATGCTCCTGCTCATCCAGTGGCCTAAATCTGAGTTTTAATTTGGGGACTGAAGAGATCTTCAGCTTCACATGAAGCCCTGTGGTGAGTTATTACAGCCTCTCCGCTCGCGCTGGGTCACAAAACCTCAACATCCTGCCAAAGGGCTTCATTACACCCCTCCCCTCAACTCGCTTTATTGCCTCTTGATCGAGCGGGAGTTATGACATTGAATTTCAAAGTTAACATAAAGTAAGTGGGACGATTAATATGAAACTGTTTTCCGGATAGTTGTGGGGCTTTTTCGCAGCATCTTGCCCATCACAGCAGCTGCTTTCGGCGCGCGGTGCCACGGCACTGCCACTCCGCGCTCTGATCCCGTGTGAAGTCAGCAAGAGCCTTCAAAACTGTCACTTCCATTTCCTACCAAAAGCAAAACACTTCCTACAAGGAAAGCACACATTACAGCTGAATTATAAATGAGGACTGGTATTTTTGCAAGGTACAAATCGGAGGCATTCTCCATATTGTTAGAATACCAATTTTATTTTCCTGGTGTGTAGTACCCAGTGCAGCGCGCCGTCCCCGGAGATGTGTGCATTCTCCGGAGATTACTTCAGCATTGCATTACTGCTATCACATATCCATTATATATACTCTTTCAGACAAGTGGAAATGTTTTCACAAAAACAATCTGGAATCTTGGCTTAAAACCCAAGCTTGCTGTCAAGACAAACAGAGTAGCCTCAAAGAGGACTTATTTTTATTTTGTTCAGCCAAGTATGTTGTTTCTGGATTATAATAAGGGAAAATATAGCAGCTATCAGTCTTCAGTTTATTTGACAAGCTTCCTCTGACAAATCTAGAGGAATAAGCCCTGGCCCTGCAAACTCGTTCTCATTCAGGTATTCCCTTTGGCTCCGGCACTTTTATTAGTGTGATTAAGAGCCACACACATATTTACAGGACAGGAGTCACAGGATGAGATGATATATGTGCTTGGCCATTACTTATTTTGAAAAGTTTTAAAAGCCTTTGCTGTTTTCAGCGCTTGTCTCTATCAACCAGCACTCTAAGAGCTTGTCCCATCACCTATCAAACAAGGTCAATGAGCTGGTTATAATCAGATGCCAAATAAACAAATGCAAACTTGAGATCGAGTGATTTACTGTCCATTTTCATTAAGTTCTTCCCAAGGAAGCGAACACTTTATGCAGCACAAGGGACCTTGGGAAAGGGTCAGCTGCCGTGCTGAAGCGAGACGCAGCGTGATGGTTTTCACCCAAATGGAGTTTAACGATAGCGAGTGTGAAGGGAAGGCTGCCTTGTTTGGGGAAAAGCGCGCTGTAAACAGAGCGCCGTCTCTTCACCTTGCAGTGAATTCTCTTTTGTGAGGTGCGTGGAGTTTTAATATTAATGTGTTTACATTACTCTGAGTTTTCTGCTCTTTAGACTAGAATTTCCCCGGTTCTATCAGCTAAAACAACATTCCTGGGACACGGGAGATTCCAGCTTCGTTATAAAACTCGGTGCATTTTAAAATCAAAATTTCAATTTAAGGATTCCAGCATGAAGCTGGGTTGCTCTGGAGAATCAAGACACTTTATATGGTGAGGTCTGACCTCAATGGAAAATGAAGAGCCACACAAAGGGCAGGTAATCTTTTAATACAGCCGTGCCCGGTGGCTGGAGCTGCATATCCAAATGCGATGGGAAAACACATGTACATCTCAGTGCGATGTCCCACCGCCCTGCCACACACAGGGAAGACACTCTCAGTTTCGGCTGTATAAATCAGATTGACACTGTACTGGAGCACTACTTGGAAAAGGCATGTCACTTGGACAACACAAAATATTGAGCAACTTGAATTGTTTTTCCATGAAGCTTATCCCTTGATAGCACTTTCCTTTCTTCCATCTCCTTAATACAGCATAATTTAGATGTTTTCTAGGCAGAGTTATGCTTGTAATGCTGCTTTTCCAACATGATATTGGCTGTAATGTGGATGCACTGGCGAGAAGTCACGGTTTGCTTCTTTGCCATTTTGTGAGTCTCCTAGTTTAAAATAGGAGCGTCTAACTCAACCCGTTTTGAAATTTTGTGAATAGTTTTTGCAAACAAATGGTTTGCCTGTGATTTTTCTCTATTTGTTTAATAAATTGTTCCATTCCCATATTTCAGAAAATTTCCCAAATGAGACTGAGCAAAAAAAACCAAATGTTTTCTCTCTCTTTTTTTCCTAAAGGTTGCATAAATATTTCACATGTATCTCCCTTTAATTAGATTATAACACTGCAAAGTGGCAAAGAGTTTTCTCTTTCCCCAAATTAGACATGAGAACCACAAACAAATTAATTTGTGTCTCAGGGTTTTGCCTGGGCCTCTTGGCCTGCTCCAGCACTCACACAGGCACTCCTGACCCTCTGGATTTCAAACGCCTGAGGGTAAAAAGCAATTATAAAAACATGACTTTCCCAGATCAGCTTTCGAATCTGCCTTGTCTCTGTTTTATTGATGGGAGATTGAAGGAAGATTCAAATCAGCTATCCTTCAATTCTTTACCAGCAGCAAAATACAGAAATCATTAGCTTCTTCTGTGTAAATGACTTTGTCCTGCTTTATTATTCAAAACTGGCTGGGCACTTGACTTAAAAAGGCCATATTGAATATTTATTTCTAGTTTTGGCACTTGTAAATAGTCCGTTGCTTTGCTCCTTATTTTCTTTTTCAGAATAATTCTTCATGCAATTAGAGCAGGAACTAATTAATATGGGTATTTTTTTTAATAGGTAAAGAACGCACACTGACTTAAATTAGGATGATCTTGCTCTCATAGGTCTATTGTTGTTAGGAAACGCTCCTGCAGGACCATTACAAAAAAATCAAGGAAAATTATTAAATATCTGGTTGATTTTACTTCTCTGTGTGACTACCGGTGTTCATTTACTAATAAGCGTGGAATGAGAACAAAATTTCTTTAAATCCCAGTGTAATTACACACACTCATGGTGGCAAGTCCAGTCAGCTCCCAGAAAAGGGTACAGGGAAGACGAACGTTTTAGAGTTTTTTGTGAGAGCAGAGAGATCCTTAAACCCGGGTACCCAGCAAGGATGGTCCTTTGCTCTTTGAATCATGATGGAACATGAAAGCATCAGATGAGGTTTGTGCACCTCCAGAAGGGAAAGTGTCGTGTAAGTCTATGCTTGGCTTGGCAGAAGCTGCTTGCAAAGTCCTGGCCTAAAGAAAATGCATGTTTTTCACCCAGCTTGATGTGAGATGTGACATCTGAAGGTGGGAGGAAGGCCGTGTGCCTGTGCCAGGCTGAGCAGGTTCTCCATATTTCCTTTTCTGTTCGGAATAACACGTGGTTTTGACTTTGATCTCAGCCCAAGTGAGGGCACAGACCAGGCTGTGAGCGGGGATCATTTCAGAGGCGCCAGATAAATATCTGGGACTCCACGCATAAAGGTGGATCTTAACAATTTGTGTACAAGTAAGCACACCCTCCAGCCTATCTGTCACCTTTCTAAATCCTCCTGGGTTGGTCTTGCAGATAAAAATGCCTTGTAGCTCGGATGAAGGCTTGCTAAGTGATACAAGACACACATTCAATTTTAAGAAGCTGGTGCTTTATTTTTGGAATCCTGGAATGTGTACAGAATTTTAAAAGCCTAAAGCTATAATGTTTCACCGCTTCTTTGATAAAATTTATATTTAATCATATCTTAAAAACTGTTCTCATTCTGCCACTTGATGTTACCAACCAAGCGGAACCCATCAATGCAACACTATCTATCAGCCCTTCTTTTATTTCATTCTCCTATAACTCCTTTATAATGGTACATACGTTAATGAATTACGGAGGAGTTTCAGTGAAGTACAAATGAAAATGATGCTCGTACCAAAGATGGGACTATCACCCACAGGTTTTTCATTGCTTTACTGGAACCAGGATGCCAAATCTGACCCATTTACATTGCAAAACCTCCAACTTGCTGACCAGTGTCTGTGCCCTTTCTTTTGAAGCTGTTCCCAAGAGTTATGGTGAATGGCTTTCTCCATTGTCTTCAGATCTTCACCTAAAGCTTTTTATTAACAGGTGGGGTGTCAGGGAGCTTTTCTAGAAGGGATGGGAGCGTTGTGTGTGATAAATGACAACCCAGACTGATGAGGATGAGCGACTCGTCGGTACCTTGGCTGAATTTTCAGCGATGCCCGTTTGCTACTGGCAGTTATAACATTACACGGGGATTTGTGCAGTGAGATTCTTGTCTGTTTGTCAAATTTGTCTCTTTAAAACAGTAGTCAGACTAATCAAAGCCGCTGCTAAACTCTCCCTGCAGCTACACCTCTTAACTCTGCTGTGTAATGTTGTTGGATGCGTGTGTCTCCGGGTAGACATTGGCCTTTGTCAATAATGTGTCCAAATTATTTGTGGCAAGAATGAGTTAAATGCATTTCTCTTCTTTTTTTTTTTCAGAACTGAACCATGTCCAGCAAAGTTGGTGGTCTCCATAAGAAATTCAAACTCTCTGCTGACCAAGTGAAAACACACATGTGCGTGTATCAGGCATATACATAATCTTGGCTGAAAATCAGCGTCAGTGACAATTTCATTCAGTGAAATCTTAATTTTGATCCCTGCTCTTAAAAATCATGTTTGTCTCAGGAATTTTACTTAGAAGACCTTTTACCCTTTTAGTACCAGGCTGACTTCTCAAGTTGTTAATAATTCTTTCTTACAATATGAAGAAACTCCATTTTTATTCCCATATAAATTTGAATTAAAATTCACATTTATTCACATTCGTATGCCAGAAGGTTTGAGGTTTTTGTTTTGTTTCCCTCCCTGTTCCTCAGAAGTATCCAGCATGGATCACCACTGCTAAAAAGACACGGGACTAAATGGACCATTGGCAACCGCACGTGCCAGTATCATTCCTTTAAATAGAAATGATTTGTTCTTACTCTTGATAAACACATAAGTAAAAGTCTGGTCTTTTCATTTCTGTCTCTTTTCCTGGAGGACTGGGGGATCTCCCAGTGCTGTCTGTTCTTTTCCTCTGTGTTTTGCAGGCAGGGGAATCACATGCAAGACTCAGCTCCACGTCCTCTGAAGAAGCAACATTAAAGTCAGCACTTGACTGCACTGAATTTTACAGGATTTTTCTCCCAAGTATGATATTGATATCTTTTAAGTGAATGGAGTAATTGAAGAATCTTCCTCTAAATTATTGACTGGGTGTCTAGAGAAGAGATAAATGAAAAATATCTTTATAAAGGTTTAGGTAAATTGAGTTAATCTTGTGGTTTCTAATATGACCCTTTCCAGTATTATTTAGGACGAACCTTTCTGTGCTAAGCCCGTGGGGAGGCTGTGTGTGGGGAGGAGAGGAAGGATAGCCTAAATTTTGGTGCTGGGGACCTGAGATGAGTTTTTCCTTGTTTCTAAATAATTTTTCTATGAAATCAGGACGGAGAAGCAGGAGGAAGCGGTTGAAGAAACATAATTACTTGGCATCGCTCTGCCTCCCTGCTCATGGTTTCTTAGCATTTTGTAATAATAATTCTGACATTTTAGGTAGAAAGTTTTGGGGGTGAGCAGCTGGAGGAGAATTCCATGAGCACCAGCAGGAGCAGAGAGGGCTGGGGAGGGCCCGGCCAGGACAGCGGTGCCGACGTGTCGGCTCGGGGACATTTCTGGTCTGCACGAACCCAGCGGGATGTGTGTGCAGCTCCGAGCTGCTGGGAGAGGCTGAAAGCATCTCAGCTCACTTCCAGGCTCAGGTTTTGGACAGCCTGAATTTGTTCTGGAGGAAAAAGTATTAAAAAAAAAAAGGTAAGAGAAAACATATAAATAGTTCTGTATTTACACGAAAAGCTTAGAAGGAAGGAACTGTGAAACGTTTTCTTTTCCCAGGAATGTCTTCCTGCATCATTTGAGTAAAAGGAGGAGATTTAAAGTATCAGCTTTTCTGTAAATGTAAAAATTACTGTGATACGAATTTGATCACATTTGCAAGGATTAAAGGATTTGATCTGCAGAATGCATTCTCTTCCTAAGCATGACAAATGGAAGCAAATTACAGATGGTTTCTCAATACTTTTCCAAAATTATTTTCCTGGATTTTTTTATTTGTTTGTTTGGGTGGGTTTTTTTGTGTGTTTGGTTGGTTGGTTGGTTGGTTTTTTTCCCATTCTGTTTTAATTTGGTTTATTGTTTGTTGTGCTTTCTGTTGTGTTCCTGTTTTTCACCCACTTGTGTGCCACAAGAGATTTTTAGATATTTAAGCAATCATAATGCCAACAGAGAGGCTTAAAAAAGGATACTGCATGACTATCACATTGCCAAATTACTCATGACTGTTGAAACAAAAAGAAGTCAGGCCTGAAGGCATTCAGAAAGCAACATTTTGCATCCAATCTTCATACTCCATATTTTTTTCTGAGATTTTGGGGCATCCCTTTATTTCCATTACGTTAGTTTTGTTTCACCCCAATCCCTCCTTTGTTTGGCACAAAAATTAGTGTGTACTATAGGAGTACACACTCCTCTTATTGGTTTAATGCATTAATGAATTTGTATACACATCCACGAGGCCCCCCAAAAAGTGACAGGAACTTCTCAAACTTCCAAGTTGTTATATTATATTAAAAAAAGTATAGATTTTTTTACATTTTATCAATTTATGGTTCTGTGAAGCCTGTCCACTTTTCCACTTTTATGAATTGACTAAGCTTTCTATTTCATATCTGAGAGGACTCAGGAGATTTGAAGATAAGATCCCTACCTTTGAAGAAATTCTGTCTGCTTTAACACATACTTGTTTGCTGACTCCACTGGTCAGTCTTCAAGGTCATTAATGTTTGGAAATTGCCAGTCAAAGAAGAGCTAATAATTTTCCTCCTCTGTCTCCTTATGCTCTGATTTTGGTCCCATCTGGGCTCAGGCAGCGGTTCCCACACATCTGGGTTTTACAAATTTCAGTCACACTGTGTCCTTGTCCAAGGCTTTTACATCGCTATGAATGAAACGTGATCGATGGGGGTTTGCAAGCTGTAATAATTGTGTTTTTCTTCTGAGGATGTTATAGAAAAGCCGGGTTTGTCAGCACGTCCTAAAGTGGGTTTCCTGATTAAAAAAAACCAGACCAGCGGCAGAGCTTGAAAAGAGAGATTTCTGCTGTTCTGAAATATAGAGATGTAATGAATATATTAGAAAATTCAAAGTTAGTTTTAACTTTTTGAATGTTGTTGGGGATTTTTTTGTGGTTTTGTTTGTTTTGTTTTGTTTTGTTTTCTTGAAAACATCAGGCTCTCAAGACCAAAGCACAGACATCTTTTCAATCATGGTCAGACTTTTCTCTTTTGCCCACAATACTAATTTGCTGGGAACTTTCAGTAGCATTTCATTTCATTTAGGGTTTTATCAAGGAGATTATGATCCAAACTATGAAGCCACAGATGCCCTGCAAATAAGTCTTTGGAGTTCATTGATTAAACGGAAGTAGGTGAGGGACAGATAAAAATGTTATTATTTAGATATGTAGAAGATTATTTATGCCGTCTACTTTTTTATGCAATTGAAGAAAATAATTTCAAATTAAGGAGGTACAATGCCTATTTGGATAAAACAGTTTCCTATAATAAATAGGGAATTAATAGAAAGGTAATGGTTGTAAGTTGCTCTGACTCCTTTTAAAAAGCAATGGAAGTAAAATATTGATTGTTTAATGTTAACAAAAGAAGAAGAAAACAGGAGGGAGAGAGAATCCAAGAGCAAGTGGTTTTGCAAATCTCCTTTTTCTGAGGTTTTGGTGCAATTTGAGAAATAGCTTGCAGCGTGAGGAAAACTGCATGGAGAAGTGAACAGAGCTTGGTGGTACCAACATCCAAGTCCCATCTGGAAAGCAGGGATGTGACAGGACTGTGTGACCATGAAGGGGGAACGGGGTGACGGAAATCTTTGGCAAACATCTTTTCAGCAGCTTGTAACTCTGCCATGTCTTTAGCAGAAATTGTTGTAACAGAAGGGAAAAAAACAATACCCTTCATTATCCTTGTAAATCCTGGCCTGGAATACCCCAGGGAGCTTGCTCCCAAGAAAAGGAATCTTTTGCACAATAACTGCACGTTTTCAATCAGCCCTCTTGATCCCTGCTCTTGCTTATTCCCCAGAATCTGCCGAGTCTGTTGAACTTCCTCATAGTGACCCTCCCATTTAATTCATGGGCCATTTTGTATTTACAGAGAGGTCAATAAAAGCTTTCCAGAGCCGCAAACCTCTCTGTAATGGTTGTCCTGAGCAATCCAGCCTGAAGAGCCCCAACAGGAAATTGGTAAAGCAGCAGCCAATTTCCTTTTGCCTTTTTACTGCCTTTTGGTCTTCCTGCTCTGTTCGTATCCCCGCTGCCGAATTATTCTAGAAAGGGTGGGGTGTTTCCAGCGCCACATATGGAGGAGAGCTCATATTCACGGAATTTTACACAAGGCTAACCAAACATCAGATATATTTAATTAATAACGGTTGTTAGGTTAAAGCACAAGACCAATAATGAAATTTGGTTTCTGTTCTGACTTTGTTGCCGTCACATTGAGTGACTTCGGATCAGCTATTTTATGGATCTTCTGTTACCCTTGCTTAAAATGTGGGTGATACCTACATATCTTCCAGGTTGAGGTTTGTAGGCGCTTTGAAATCTTTGGGCACAGATAGCGATGCAATGCAGTAACAGCACTGAACCTCTGCCATCTATTCCTGCATCTGAACATGGGAAGTAATATATTTTTTGAAGAGTGAGGGGATAAAATTATGAAACATTTTAGCTTAATAAAGCTGCTTCACATAAGCTGCAGCTCCATTGGCAATAACTCTTTGGAACAGATCTGCAAAGTGAAATTGTTGATACTGAGTACCAGACGTCCACAATAAACACATTTCCAGGTCATTCACTTCAGATGATGGCGAGTCTGGTCCTGCTGGCTGCAGACCCATTACTGGATAGAACATGTCTTCTGGTTTAGTTTCACCCAAAAGAGGTCCAGCCCATGTGGTTCATGGCAGCTGTGTGATGCTCACCACATTGGGGACATGGGGACATCTGGAAGGTGGCCTTCAAAAGCGTGCTCCCAACTTGGACTCAGTCAATGGTGTGGATGCCCAAGGGACTTTCCAAAGTCTGTGCTCTGTGTCACAGCAGCCACCGCACTGTCTGTCCTGGGAGAAGAACACAGAGCTCTAATTTTGATGCCTGGGCTGCCTGTGCAGTACCTGGGGAGTGTTTTGTATCTTGGAAAGCCCTAGTTACCCATGACAGCAAAGGTCCTGAGTGCCCAAATTTGTCAATGGGAAATGCTGATGTTAAAGGAGTCTAAATCCCACATCTCCCTGGGCCTTAGGCGTGACTCACAGCCTTGGTCCATTCTTTAAACTAGAGAGATATGCAATCTCCCCCAAAATAAGCAGAATAGAGGAAGACTGGTGGTGGTAGTGGTTACGTGTTCTTTTCTACAATAATATAATGATCAAAGCACAAAGTTTTGGTCTCTGCTCTTTTAACTTTTCTGTATTTTCTTCAATGACTATTTAATGCAAAATAAATAAGAAAGTCCTTAAACTTGGTCAGGGTCTCCTTTCTCTCAAGGAGCTGCCCTAATTGCTTGTAGGCTACTGTATCCATCCATGAGGATGTCGTTATTTTCTGAAAAGTAGAATATTGCCTTCACAAGGCACATACTTTTAACTCAAATAGCTGCAAAAATAATCGCTCAGGAAGTTAGAGAGAAATTAGACTCTGCTTCTTCCCTGGCTGGTGTGCACCCTTTTGACACTGAGCCTTTGTGTACCAGGACGGGTTCCCCCCGGCTGCGTTGGGAAAGGATAAACCTGCTATTTTGTATTTTCCATCTGACTGTGCCCTATGTGCCTCCCAGGTATAGATACATGGATGGGGCCTTCTAGTTTGGGATATCTTGACAATGTTTTAAAAGTTTAAGACTCCAGTATCAGTTCAGGTTTGGGCAGGTGAACAGGAACTTTGAATTCTAAGATTTAGACTTGGTCACTGCAAACATCCTAAGTCTTGTACCTGTGTCCATGTTATGTCCTACTAGTCAAAAGAATGTCCTTGCTGTTGCTCAAGACACGGATATCACTGTAGATCCCATTGTCAGAAAGGTGTCGCTGATAAGAACATTTCCTTAGACATTATACACTGTTTTCTCAGTATTGTCAATTTGTCTTCACAGTACCACATTTTCCATATGTTATGTGGGAATAAGAAATATTCTAAATTGAGATTACTGAAGAGAAAAATACTGGGGGAGCACTAGCATTTATATTAATTTTGCTCCATGTACAGATATCATTCAGGCTCATGCATGAAGTTTTCCTGCAGCACTCAAGGCCACTACTCCTTTGGTTCTGACATTTGAAACCTGAGAAGAAAACACAAATCTGAATAATCGTGCTTGTGATTCCCTGAATTTATTCACTTATGGAAAGAAATGAAGCACAGTAAAGTCTCTCATGTGGAGAAGATTGAAGTCATAAACTCTAAAATGATTGGATTACCTGTCTTGTCTTGTGTTATCTTTTGTGCTAGTTACGTATTGTTTCAAAGCTACAAAAATAACAGCTCTTCCGTCTGAAATATTTTTCTTAGTTTTGCCTCTTGGTCATAAAAAGTAATCTGATACTTTTTTCTTGTAAGGTTTCTTGTATGTTTTAGCTCTTATTTAAGCCTTCAGTCTTAAGTTTGATTTTTGTCAGTTAACCTCACACCTCAAATACAGATTTTCTCTTCAGGCTACAACTTTGATTCTTCTAGTCAATCCCAAACTTCGCGAAACTATGGATGTGCATATTCTTTTTTTTTTTTTGTAATTATCAAGTTTATTCATTTTTTTTTCTTCTCCCCTTCAGGATCTTTCTGGCAAGGATTGCGCTCTCCTGGGTTTCAAGGCTGCAAGAATTACAATTCACTCAGAGTTCAAGCCTTTGTTTAAGACAACGTCCTCAGGGTTATGAGGTATGTTAAATGGCAGAAGAAAAACTACTGTTCTGGGCCTCCTGTTTGGCTGCATTTTATCAGGTGCAATATCTGCAATGCAGACCTTGACTCCACAAAAGCCAGTTCAGGAAGTTTTGTGGTAATTCCCATTGACGTTGGCCGTGTTGAAGCATCAGGACCTCACATGCGATCAGCAATATCGTGTAGGAGTGTCACAACTCAGGGTCAGTGTCATTATTTATCCCTTTTCTCTTTACAGAAATGACTGGAGTATGACTCAGCCCACTGCTAATCCTGGCTCTAAGTGAGATTAAGCTCTGCCTAAAGACATGTACAAGAGCTCCCCACAGCTCTGGCTCTCAACATTGCGTATGTAGATTTTAGTGGTCTCCAATGAAGCTATAAGGAGAATTTATCATTTTTCTTTCCATATAGACTCCTTGCAGCTGAAAGACTTTTCAGAAGCAGCTGTTGATACCTGGCAAGAAGAATAGTCTCTACCAGGTCAGCAGCTTATTTACCTCATGGATTGCTGGGGGACCACACCAAGCCACTGTCAGTTTTTAGGTGGCCCCACCACACCGATCTCACACCACACGTATCTCCTTCCATCCACATAGGACAGTTTGTGCAGAAGGGGTCGGGCTGAACCTGGCAGTGATGTCCCCCAGATGTGAAGCCCCAGGCCCCAAGAACACCCACAGCCCCTGGTCAGGAGGGCCTGGCAGTGCCCAGTCCCCTGCACACAGTTAGGATGCAGCAAGCATCGCATCTCAGCTTCCCAGGCTGGAGGGTCCTTTCCTATTTCTTTTTAGGGCAACATTCTTATATGATATTTTCTCCCTTCATGGGAAATGTCAACATTTATGAAATGGGAGCAAACTGTTTAAATTTTTTATAGACTGAGAAGATTAAGCTTTGGCCAGCTCTAGTCAAAATTTCCCTGGTTCCCCATAAGCAAATGAATTTGAGTGAAAAAGTGGACTTGTCTGTAGTGCTGCACAAAGAAAGCCATCAAGTTGTTCCCTGCAGTCCTGCCTTGTTACTTGAGTATGCATAGGAATCTGAGGTGTATCTTTATAGGTCCGTATTTCCACGACCTCCAGTATTCTTTCTTTCATTTGCTATTTTATTTTGTTACCTGGATACAACTATGAGGCGAGTGGCACTTTAAAAAACTATTGCTTGTATATGCTTCAATTGCAGTTTTGATGAAGGAGATGAGATAAACTGGCGTTCTCATCTATGTGACTCAGACACAATAAGGACAGATAAAGAAATGCAAAGAGCATTGCAAAACACTATTTATTGCTGTTTTCAATGGTGGTGAGTATTCCAAATAAATCCCCATACAGATGAACTTTCACACAGTCAGTACTTTTGGGACGTCAGCAGATCGTAGTCACTCAGTTCACTTCTGTAGCTGAATCCTTAATAAAAAAGAACACCCAGACTTTGGATAGAATTTGTTTTAATCAAATATTTGTGTTTTATATTGAGGCTTTAAAATAATCACTGTGATACAACATGGTGCACTGAGAAGCATTTTCTGCAAGGTCTTAAAATACAGTCATGTAGTAAAAAGCCTTTATTTCATTGTCTGGCTATTCTGCCAAGTCCCTTCCTTCCTGGAATGTTTATTAAATTTAGTTTCTTGTGGTCTGCAAATACATATAAATATATTCTTCTATTACCTCAGAAAGCTTGGTAGGTTGCTAATTGCATCCTAGTTTTTGGGGAACTGGTACTTGTGCTGGAATTCTAGCTACATGCTAAGCTGTGACAAACTAAGTTTGCTCTCCCTGTGAGAGGTTTACCCTCCCTGCTGACGACTGAATCTAGATTATAATTTTTTATTTTTTTTAACTGAGAGCACACAATATTGATGTGACGATTCCAACACAGCTGTCTGGCAGTGTTAATCAATGATCTCTGCTTGCTCGCAACACCCAACCAGCGTTAGATCATGGTGACAACAGCAGAACAAGCCCAGTGCAGCCTTTGCATAAATGATCGCTCTCCTAGTTGCTGTGAGATACATTTGGAGCAAATATTGTTTTCCTCATGTTAGAAACAAAACAATAACTGCTTCTCCTCTCTCCTCTCCTCTCCTCTCCTCTCCTCTCCTCTCCTCTCCTCTCCTCTCCTCTCCTCTCCTCTCCTCTCCTCTCCTCTCCTCTCCTCTCCTCTCCTCTCCTCTCCTCTCCTCTCCTCTCCTCTCCTCTCCTCTCCTCTCCTCTCCTCTCCTCTCCTCTCCTCTCCTCTCCTCTCCTCTCCTCTCCTCTCCTCTCCTCTCCTCTCCCCATTTCTCCTTTCCCAAACTTTTTAGACCTCTAGAGACTGCAACCATCAAGATATTGTCTTCCGTAGTTAACTAATCCAATCTCTACTTCGTTCAGTATTTTTAATGATGGTTCTGTAAGATCCCTGCTTGTTACATCTGAAAATTGAATCAAAAATTCCTTTGTGCTGACAGTTTCATTGTAGTCAGTGTTCAAAATATCAAAGGATGAATGCTAAATGTTCATAATGTAAAGTGTCAAGAGTGCAATCTGGGATAATAGAATACATGTCTTGCAAACTTGCACTTTAATATGGCAAACTACTTGGTCAGCAAGCAAATTAATTCATTTATGATTTGATATTATTGCAAGCAGTGGGTCAGCTTTGGCAGACAGTTCTGAGTGCTGTTGAATTTTGCTGCCACGCAGTATCTTCTGTATTTGTAGATGTCTACCAGAAAATGAATGCATGGTCTCAATTTAAGGGTATGATTTCAGTGGCTTCCCTAATGTATATCTGTTCACTGTGGTTTTTTTCTAAGCTTTTTATTCACAAAGAAACTTGAACATATTTTCTGGCAGAGCTCTTTGTTTTCCCAGGACAGATATTTGCAAGCCTACCTCTGTAGTTCGTGAATATCAAAATGAATGGTAAATATTAACCTCTGAGAGCTAGAATAATGTGAAAAATTACAAAAGTAAATGTTAGCAAAAATATCTGCTACACAGGCAAAGAGAGAGACAGCATTGAAAGGATTTATGTTATTTTTTGAGTCTTGGCTCACACACGAAAGTTGTGGATCTTTTGATTGAAAGGAAAGTAAGGTCCAATTTTTCAAAAGCAGCCTTAAAGGTTTGTTTTTCAGAGTTCAGTGACCTGATTGAAAGAACAGCTCTCTGTAAAAACAATTATGGAAGAGAAAAAAAAAAGAAAACATTTCACATACTGTAAAAGTTACGACTGCAAACAGATTTTCATCCTCTTGTACAAAAAAAGCCAACAATAACAAAAACCACACACACACACACAAATAAAAACAAAACCCCAAACAAATGGATTAGCTCTCTCTTGTTTAAGCTCTCTTACTTGAAAAAAGAAGGAGATTGGGTCACCCTTTTGAGTTGGTTGACTGTGTCATCCTTGATTGATACTACTTATGGATAGTACACATCTGTAACTTATTACTTATCTGTTGATAACACCTTATAGATGGGTATATTGAAGCCCTTAGTAATACCAGAATAGGGCTAAATAAACAGTTGCTAAAACCAAGGCCTGTAAGTGAAAAAGTTTGGAAGTATTTGTATAAAAGCTGTTTAAAAGGAGAACACAGATGCAACACCGATCCATATTTTTTGGTGATAAAGTCTTGGCTTTTAAGAGTGCTGTCCATCTGACAGAATCATTTTGGTTGGAAGAGACCTGTAAGATCATTGAGTCCCACCATTAACCAAACGCTGCCAAGTCCACCGCTAACCCTTGTCCTGCAGAACCTCATGTCCGTCTGTCCAACCCTCCAGGGACGGTGACTCCACCACTGCCCTGGGCAGCCTGTTCCAATGCCCCACAGCCCTTTCCAGGAAATTTTTCCTGATATCCAATGTAAATGTCCTCTGGAACAGCTTGAGGCCATTTCCTCTTTGGACACCTCTCAGAGAAATGCCTGTTACATCACTGCCCTGGTTTTAAGTGAATTTCAACAAAATTTGATGTCTATACCACAGTGACAAAAAAATCCCAGGACACTTTCAGTAGGCGGGATGCTTTCTGTTTCTACAAAAATATTATCAAAGTGAACCCTGATGCTTTCCTGCATCCTAAAGGCCCAAAGTACAAGTTCTCTCTGATGAAGCCCTTCTCAGCCCATTTCAAATGTAGAACTGGCTTAGCTGAGCTGCTGCAATTCCCCAGAGGCAGGAAAAGAAGTCGGAGGGATGAACTTGTAGCCCCATGACAGCAATGTCATCTACACCCGCTGCCTGTTCCTTTTTTTATGGGCAACCTGGTGGTTTTCCTGTCACAGATGTCTCAGTGTCATATGTTTTCTTTGTCCCATCCCAGAAGCAGCATCAGCAAAAATATACTGGAAGATCATACTGGGCTGGTAGCCAATGCAGATTTATGTCTTTGGGGCTGGTGTGTTTTTTTTTTTTTGTGAGCTGCCTTTGATTTAAAGACCAGCTTTTTATCATGGATGAGGTGTTGATCTAGGGACCAGGGCTTGGCAGCCATCTCCTGCTGACTGGCCCCTGGCAGGACATTTGGCCAAAATTCTGTTCATGTATTGGGTTTTTGCCTGTTTAAAATCCATTTGGTGCTCTCTTCTCCCTGGAAATTGCCGCTGAGGGGGATTTTTGGTTTATTTTCTCATAGATGATAAAGGAGGTGATACAGACTGGCAGCTCAGTGTCCCAGTATCACTGGGGTACGGATACCCCCTGTATTCAGTGGTGATGAGGACATGTCCTAGAACAATCAGTAGTCAGATTATGGTTCGAATTATTTTATACTGGTGCAGTGAGTGCTAATTACCTCACAAGTTGCATTTAGAGAGTAACTTCGCATTTACTCCACTGGTTTGTGGCTGAAGTTGTGGCATCTGAGCAAAGGTTAAATCTGGTTTTTGCCTTACACATTTTACCAAGGTAAAGGTGTTAAGGTAATACCAAAGTGAAAGCAATGACTGACTTAAAGCAGCTCTTAGCATTTGTTACTAACACCTCCACATCTACATGTGTTCACCTTTCTTATGTCCCTGGCATCTGTTGGTGGTTGTTTTGTCATTAACGTTATTACAGTCTTTAGAACCACAGTCAGTATTTAATATTAATCACTACAGTTTGTATATTGACTTTTTGCTCGTTGCTGCAGGGTGCACAGAGGCCCCGAGCGCATCCTTCCCTGGCAGCCAGTGAGGCAGAAGGAGCAAACTGCATTAGGAGCCTCTTGAGAACGTGGCACAGCACTTAAAGGACAGAGATGCTCTTCAGGAGTGGTGGTGGGGACGTGTGAGTGTTTGGTGGGATTTTGGCTGGGTTATGTGCAACGGTTGTGCTTTCCATGCAGCTCAATGGGGTTGGGAGGGCAGTTTCAGAAGTGCTGGATTAATTAGGAAGCAAAACTCGGCGGTCAAGAGAAGTTGAGGGTGAGGCCATGTTAGAAGGTCCTGCTGATGTAGCTGGACTGGGAATCATTTCCTGACCCGCCATGTTGGATCTCCAGGCTTGGTCTAGAGAGGCGCAGGCTCCGGGTGCATCCAGGTGATGATAAATTCCTGCATTAATTTTGGTTATTGAGCAGTATGCCCTGTTAGGAAAAAAACACAAGTTTTCATATGCTTCTCATCTACCTTACCTCCATGGAGAGGTGAAAAACATGGAGTGACTTCAGCTCATTTTGCTGTCAATTGACTGAATGACAACACATTTAGTTGTCAGCACAGACTAACATGAGTTGTCAGGGTTGCTCTGCAGCCAACAGACACCTTGGGTTACTGTCTGTTAGATGCTTACACTACGATTAAATCTGTAACAAACCATTATCCGTGATTATGGTTTGGTCTATTATTACATTTGGGACTTTTTCTCCAATATGTGCCAGGTTGTCCTTCTCCTGGGATGCAGAGGACACGTGCAAGGTCTCTGCCCCCCTGCCAAGACTGAAGCTGCAGCCCTTGCTCCCATCCTGCACCCACCAAAGATAGGGCTGGAAGAGTCACGATTGACAATGACTTCTCCAAACCACAGGGAAAAGTCCAGCCGAGATGTCTATTAAACACAGTTCAAACAACATCATACCAGATATGTTATAAATATTTTAAAATGGCTCCTTAAAATTAGGGATTGCCTACTGAAGGCAGTCATTAGTGGAGGTTTCATTAGAGTAGCAGACTGTAACGAGTTATCAAGTTATGGACTAATTTAAATTATATCCATTAAAATATCCTTTTTACATAGAACAGGGGGCATCGGGGTTGTAAAATAGACTGGGGCTTAGAATGTAAGCTAATAAATATCTAATAAGCTACAGTGCATGTTTAAATTGATATAACGCACAATATACTGAGTAAATATTGTACCATGTAATCGAGGTGGTCCTTGGACAGCCCTGGAAGAGGGTATAGGGTAATGTACGGAACATTTTATCAGGCATTTTCCAGGTCTTCACACGATGTGACCCCTCCTCAGTATTGTTAATCCTCTAAAAGCACCTTACTCAAACCCAGCCTCTACCTGAGCAGAGCATCTGACTTTGTTTCACCAAGTAATTCATTAATGAGTCCTCCACGTGCCTTAGGTGGCTCATATCCATTATCCTCATTTAATAGTTTAGCCTAAGGATGTCTTTCAATATAAACAATCTTCCACAATGCTTAGATAGCATAGTTGTGTTTCTTCTTGTAGTACATGGAAATTATCTAAAAGCATTTGACCGAATTTTTAATCGTATGGCATACATAGACCAGGTATAGAATCTGCCCACTTTTTTAAACAGAGGATCTATTATCCCACCAGCGCGATATCTCCCACACAGACAGAAATTCATCCAACACGTGTTCAAGTAATTTTCTCTCTCTGACTTTTAGCTGGCCACGTAGACTTTTAAACTACCCTTGCCGCTTTAAATGTAGTTTTAAATTACACCTAATATTCGGTAGGTAATTCTTTAAAGCTGTTAGCACCTATTCACAGTGTAAGTAGGGGATTTTTCTTTTTCATGTGTGCCTTCTGGGATGTTAAAGGATCCAAGGCTGGGGATGCAATCTCAATCCAGCACTGATCTTTGCAGTTTCCTGCAAGGGCAAAATGGGAAAAGTAAAATATTACTTTATTAAAAATTGCTCAAAACACATCTTCCTTGTTAAATATGCAGAGCTATTCAAAAATATTACCTTTCTGGGAACAGTAACAATACTCCAATTGCCTGAGTTACTATTTCCAGTACTTGGTTTACTGCTGAGGAAAAATTAAGACTTCAGGAGAACAAATTAATTTCTACATTTTCTGAGGATCGAAAAAAATGAACATCCCCTAACTGTGGAGGGGCAAGAGGCTTGTGGCATTTATTGTGATGATAGTAGTCACTTGTGTTTGACCACGTAATTAAAAGAAACAGAGGATAAGGTTAGTAAACATACCACCTTAGTAGTTAGAACAGGCTAATAGAAAATTAGTGTAATATGCAACTGGAGGGATTGTATTCTACTTAACCATGGAGATATTCCTGTAAGTCACCTGCATCAAGGCAGAGACTGAAAGCAATGTTCTTTACATCATATATAATACAACTTTGACACTCACGCTTACAGTATTTACAATATTATGGTGTTTTCTCTCACAAATTACGCTAATTTAGAGCCACTCCTAGACAAAGTCCATATATATACTTGAATCTTTTCCAGGATGCTTTTGCAAACCACATTTTTTAGATACAAATTATTCTCCAGTTCTCTCTACACACTGTATCTGCTAATGAGAGTCCACTAAATACCTTGCTATTGCACACCCTCGTTAGCTCTCTTTAATTTACAGGAAACTATCAACGTCTGCCAAGAAGCCAGCATACAAAAGATGTCTTTAGCATTTATTGAATCTAAATTCTTCCTCACCTCCAAAGGACAGTCCCGTGCAGCAGGTATATCAGCACTAAGGCTCCTGGGGAAAAGTTGCCACTGCGAGAGTACTCTACCCCTAAACCAAAACCTCTGTGTTTCTGCTAAATGATTGAAGAAATCTTGTAAATCATTTACCTCTTCCCGCTGCTAGTTTTCAGCTGATAGTGTTTACTCCATTTCCAACATGATGGCAAAGTTAAATTTTCATTTTCCTGAAAAAAAAGAGCAAAATACGGTGAGCCTTTTTGCTTGTTATTGCCTGATCTTTCCGGAATGAGCTGTTTCTCCATCCCATGCATCACAGATGTCCTGTCAGGGCTCATATACACTGAGTGAAGTATTTGCATCCCCGTGCCTGCTGATAGAGTGAGCATGTTTGTCTACAAAGTGCTTTTAAATGAACTAATACATGATTCATGTGGACTCCTTTGAGCAGAACACCAATCTGTCTGCAGTTTGCTGTAGGCTTGACAATAGAAACATTTCTCTAGGTGAGACAGGTACAACCATCATCTGGAAATCCAGGGGGCGAGTGGTACCTGTGTTTCAGCCCATCTGGACCATACGTTGGGTTATTTTGCAGAGCTAGAACGTGCCCTATGTTGGAGGTTGCGTTTGAGATATTCTTCATACAGTTTCTCTTTGGATTCTCATGACACAAGCAATGCGCAGTCTGTATCTGCTCAGTCATGCTTGAGCAAGAGAGGATAGTGTGCTACCTTTATTATTTATACAGGGATACAATAAGATTCTTTGCAGTCAAAGAGGAAAAAAAATTGATCCCAAGTATACTGTTTCCTATTGAACTAAATAGATTTTTAATCGAGTCTCTGCTCCTTTGGGTAATTGACTTAACAGTGTGGGCAAATTAATTTCAGATAAACTATAGCTAGGATTTTCCAAGGAGTATAAGGGTGCAAGGGAGTCAGCTCCAGTGTAGCGAGAGCAGGGCAAATATCTTAATTCCTCCGGCTTTCCAGGCACATCGCAACCCAAATGTTTAAACCGGACACTGAATTTGGAAGCTTTTATGCAAGCAAAAGGGCCGCTGAAGTCAGTCAAAACACTGATTCAGGAAAGACAGCAGAAACTGGTTCAAATAATTCCCAAGTGCTCACAAACATGTTATACACACATAACCTCCTCTCCACATTTAATAGCCTGATCTGAATGTCGCTCTTTGCAATGCATTATTGTTCAAGGCTTTTTGTGATATTTGGCATGAGTACCTCGTTTTGGATCTTATCTGGTTATAAAAGCCACTGAAACAAGTTTATTTTCCGGTGACCCAACCAGAACCCCAGTCTAGCAGTGAAAGACTGGTAAGTAAAATTAGCAATGCTCTGCAGTTTCAAAATATTGACTTCACTCTGGTCTAAAACAGATAGCGCTGTTTATATTACATTAAAGCTCTTTCTACAAAGTCTCTAGGAAAAGCAGGGAGCATGGAGCACTGTGCAATTCTATTTAAGTCATAAAACAGGCAGAAAAAAATGTGCATCATGACTTGTAGCTAAACAGTTCTTAGGGTGGTTGTTCCTTTTGGGTTTTCCCAAATTCTGAGCCCTGGAGAGGTGAGGAAAGTGGTGTTGCCTTCTCCGGGCTGGCAGCAAAGCAAAGGCCAGAGGAGGAGCCCGAGGGCTGTATTTCTAGACCCACTGGCTTTTGTCTTGTTGAGACAGGCTACTTTATACATTTTCCTTCCCAATGTCAAAAACCTATTAAATCCTAAATCTTTTACATAGGATACTGTACCTATACTAACACACAGAAGAAAATCTCGTTCCAATATGTTTTAAGGAAATGAAAAATACACACTTTAAGAAGCTGTAACTGCTTTTCATTGCTGAAAAATTATGTTCTGCAGACTGAATACAATAAAAATACCATTACTATTAAAGAAAATCTACTGTACAGAAAGCTCTTGCATTACATATTTGGTGCCTTAGTCATATAACTTCAGTAATTAAAGAGAAAATCAACTAAGCAATAATTAAAAGGAAATTATTCCTCAGTTACCAGTTGCAACCATCATGAAATCAAGAAGCATGACAAATAGAACTCTTTGTATTATTTACATGTTGTGAATGAAAGGATACTTATGTATCTATATATTTTTTCTCCCCCAAATAAATTTTAATAAAAATATTTGTACTGCTGTCCATAGAAAGTATGGTATTTTTCCTCTGTGCAGCTGTTTGCAGAGATGGCAAATTGTAAATATACTGGTCATATTTTCTCTGTTATATCCTGCTAACCTAGATGGTCTAATTGGGATATCCTCAGTTATCATCCCAAATTTTGAATCCTGATTGGACACAGGTGGTGGAATAAGCAGGGCTGAAGCGGTGCTGAGTGCTGGATGACACCATGGTCAGGAAGGTTTAGCTTGGATTTATGAAAATAAAAGGTAAATACTGGAGATAAAGAGAATGAATGGAAAGAAAAAGATACACATTTACCACCTGAAAAGCAGCCAACATTGTTGTTTTTTTGCAGTCCGAATAGAAACCTTTGATTAGAAGATTATTTGCAATAGCAAATAATAGACCTCACTAAGATGAATTTTCCAAGGCCAAGTCAAAGTCTGTGTGCTTTTTCCAGGCTTCTCAGCAATAAGGATGAAAGTCGGAGTAGACAAGGGGAACAGTTTTTCTCCTTGCTGGTCCCCTCTTCCTTGTTTGGTTATTTGTCTGGTTTTATCCCCTCAGATGTGGGACCAACCTTTTTAGCAGAGATTTATGCCAACTCTAATCTTTTTCTTTTTTCCCAAAGAGTTATATTAATATGGTATTTAATATTTTTTCTAGAAATTGTCATGTAGAAGAAGGGAGTGGTGACCCAGAAAAAGTCTTGGCTACTAAAGGGAATTTAGGACATGATCATAAAATTTTAGAACAAACATTAAGCACATGATTTAGCTGGTTTTCCTTCTTTTTCTTGGTAAGTAATATAAAATTAATCACTATTTTTAAAGAGCTGCCCTCAAAACTTTGAACTCTATTTAGTTGTCAATTATTCTGCAGTGACAGACTGCTATTAACTCTTCTTACTGCTTTAGTCTATTAATTATTTTTGGACCCCTCCTCAAATGCTGCACTGGACCTTTGCTGTTGTTCTGGAGGTCAGTCCCATCTCCTTGTCTTGGCAAAAGGGGCTGCTGAATAAATGTAGAGGATACCTGAAGCCGGTGAGAAATGAGCCACGTCACTGAGGGTAAATTGAGGCCCTGCAAAAAGTGCCTGGAGGGGAAAGGAGTTCCTTTCTGCTCCCACTTAACACCACCTTTATTTCAGAACAAGCCTGTTGAAATTAAGGGAGTTATCCTGGCTTAACACCAATGTAATTGGGAGCAGAATCTGGCCCCGTGTTCTTGGCATGACTACTTTTTTGGCAGATTTGGCCACTAATGCTCTCAATGGGTTTTGAGCTTACATTTAATGGCATTACATTTATTTTAATATTTTTTAAATAGCTAGTGTAAATTGATTCCACCAAAAAAAAATTCCCTTTACCTACCAGCGTTCATTTGTATTTCAAATGGCCCATTACATTTTCACTAACAATCATTAGAGCTGTATGAGCTTATTGAAGCTCGGTCTTGGACTGAAACTGTAAAAACTGCCAGCTCTGGATTTTTTCGCAAAGCTGAAAATAACACTCGAAAAGAGATTTTTTCATTATAGTACATGACTACATAACCTGAAATACAGTTAAGCCACAGTGAAGACTTACAATGTATTTTTTTTTTAGGTCCTCCAGTGGAAAGTCTGGGCATAGCTTGGATCAACTCTGATAATCTGATCAATATATTAATACTAAATCTTCCCCATTTAGCCAGAGCCACTCACTGCAATTTCAGTTTCTAGTCAAAGAAGCCTGACAAGAAGTTGGTTCAAAACTTCAAGAAGCAATAAGCACAGAGAGAAATTCAAGCATAAAAAAAAAAAAAAAAAAAGAAAAAACAGAAAAAAAAGAAGATAGATTAAAAAAGCTGGTAGATGCATCTGGAAGATTGGTTTGAGATGGCTAAACATGAAGTCATATACTAAAGTACAGCTATATAAGGCTGATTAATTTAGTTCAGGTGGAACCTGGTGGTCTCTGAACAAGCCTACTAGCAGAAATGTAGTGAATAAACACTTGAAAATACAAAGAAAGCTTTTTGACTTGTGCTGTCAATTGATTTAATTCTGCCAAGCCCCACCAATGCCTTTCCAAGGCTGTCCTTCCTCTTGTCTTCCATACTTATGTGTACATTTACAGGTTCTCTAACTAACTTTCTGCTCTGCTTGCCTGCCTTCCCTTCACACCCTATAATGTAGGACAAAGAGAGCACAACAATATGACTGATTTTGTTTTCTTCCCAAAGAATACTGTCAGTTTTCTTTGCATTAAACTGCTCCATATACCTCTACTTCTTGGCCAATTCAAGTCATTTGGAGTTGTATCATTCTTACGTATCTTTTCTTCTCGCGAGCCTCTTCCCATGCAGGTCCCATCCTTTTACACGACTCCTTCCAGGTCATTGATACTTGGAGTGAATAGTGCTGTCCTGACATTGATCTTGTTGTGCTCCAGTAGTCACTAAGAACAAACAATATTAGGTTATAGCATTGATTTCATGGATTTCAATTTTTTCCCAATCATGTTCTTGTTAAGCACCTTGTAAAATAGATCATGTCAAACACTCATCTCTACAGTTTCATGACGAAACAAATCTGACGCAGACAACTGCCTTCATACTGGGAAAATTCACCCTCCCCAGCGCCAAGGAGTTCACAGCACTTAATTCAGAGCAATACGCTCTGGGGAAACTTAAGGCCAGCCTATAGCATCCAGTACAGTATTTCAGATTATCATAATTTGCGAGCCACTGGACAAGCCGGCTACCGAAAATGGGTATCACGATCTAATAAAAACCTAATAAAACTTTCAAAGTCGCTCTCACGGTCTCGGGGGAGTGTTATGCAAGCCCTGCCACTGCGGCAGGAGCCCATCTCCTTCCAGTTAATCTGCGGTGAAAGCAAAGTGCAGGCAGAGCCAGGCTTGCCTAAACGGCTTTTCATGTCCTCATTGGAGAGCGCTTATTTTTTGGATGAACTCCGGTCTCTTTCGGTAGGCGTGGAAGTCACTAATAATACTTTTCAAGGTCCTCGTACTGTGGTTTGATGAGAGACGAGGTAATGTGGCCATGAGGCGTAGGATGTATAAACACACACATAATTTCGTTAAGTGCTCTTCCTAATTATTTTATATATTAATGCACTGCTGTCACCGCTTGCCAGATAATCTTTTGTATGGAGCACAGAGCGAAAAAGACATCAAGGCAAATTTTGCTGCTTCCTTCAATGCACAAATGTGGCCATGAGGCGTAGGATGTATAAACACACACATAATTTCGTTAAGTGCTCTTCCTAATTATTTTATATATTAATGCACTGCTGTCACCGCTTGCCAGATAATCTTTTGTATGGAGCACAGAGCGAAAAAGACATCAAGGCAAATTTTGCTGCTTCCTTCAATGCACAGTTCAGAGGATCCATTTTCACAAGGCATCAGGACCCCTACGTAAAAGTATATTAGAACAGAAAGTGCAATAAAGCAGAATGGCAAGCAAATATTCACACTGTTGATACAGGTGATTTTTGTAAAACCACTGCTTAGAAAAATGGTACATTTCAAAATACAGTGGTTACATTAGGTACGAGGCTCACATAAGTTTACTTTAAAAGCTGTTCAGCCCGGTCTTGGTGCCACTTAACAGAGAAGTGAGACCCACTGCTTACAAAAGTGGCCACAACTTTATTTTTTCCTAAAAATCAAAGTTAACATTCCTACTCATAGTAGTTTTTTCTTGGAAGATTTCATTACTCTTGGGTACAAGATCTATTTAGCATTTCTGACTCCTCTTCATTTGGTCATCATTGAAATGTGGACCCAACCCACACAGTCCAAAATATTGAGGTGAGCAGAGGTGGTGTGGGCACACAGATTCCTTTGCATAAGCAACACCAAAGAGCTGGGTGTAATAACGCTTGTCTTAATCTTATGTAAATTTGGAGTTCCTGCATTTAAGTCAACAGAACTATAGTGTGTACAGACAAAATACAGACATCTGACCATTCATCTAAGTTTGAGACTCTATGAAAAGCTGGGGTACAGAACTGTGAAATCAGGACTGATTGTGGGGGAAAAATGCAGAGAGAAATACCTTCATTATTCTTTCTCAACCTTCATAATACTGAGCAAAATATTTTTAAAAATATTTTAACAATATGATGGATGTAAACCATTTAAAAGTTTTATTGAGCTTTACTCTAGTGCAAATCTTAAAAATACTATAGAAATTATATCAAGAGTTTCAGTAAGGTTCCACACAGTGGTATGAGTAAACGTAAAATTGATTTCATATTGGCAATAGATGCTAGGTAGATTTTGCATTTTGGGTACAGCAATCAAATTACATTTATTGCTATTTTGTCTCTTTTTAAAAAAAATAAGTAAAAAAATCAGTGCTTCAGCTCAGGTAATAATTGTACAGTCTGTTA
This sequence comes from Patagioenas fasciata, assembly GCF_037038585.1. Classification (NCBI taxonomy): domain Eukaryota; kingdom Metazoa; phylum Chordata; class Aves; order Columbiformes; family Columbidae; genus Patagioenas; species Patagioenas fasciata. The sequence goes on from NC_092527.1 coordinate 41,106,056, forward strand.
TAATGATCCCAGGGGGTGCTTAGCAGTACTGCAATTCTAAGTTTTTACACTTTTATTTTTCATTTGAAGAAAAACGTGTCACAATAAAAGTGATGCATTAACAGAACATCACTTCTTTCTTTTTTTTTATTATGCATATTTAGATTATTTCCATGAAATTGCTGATCAAATCCCACAGGCTTTTAAAGATAACTGAACAGTTACCCATTTGTGTTAACTCTGGGATATTGTGCAAGAATTTGTGATGGGACAATGAGAAGATAAAGCGCTCTCTGAGAACAATCAGTGTCTCGTGGGTTATTCAAGACAACTGGATTGTCACAGCAGGAGTCAGATTCTCTGAGGGTCAAAATTCCCCATTAGTTTGTCTAACCATATTTCTAGGTGTTTAAGTATCTGAAGAAGTCTGATTTTGAGGTTTTTTTCAGTGCTGTTGTATTTCAACAGACTCACTGTAGCTGTACCCGTTATTTTAGACGTACAAAGGTTTGATTTCGCACACTACTTGCATTTTTATTCCTGGACACATTACTCAGTAAATCATACAAGATAATTCAGGACACTAACTACCTTTCCTCTAACCAAACAGCTAGGCTTCTCCAGTTTTTGCCAAGTACCCACATGGGCGGGTTCATGTTTCTACCATCACTGGCTCATCACTCCATTTACAGTGTCATGGTGGCTCTCCAGAGAGAAACAGCAGTAGGAAACATCATTTGTGGGCCCTTCAAACAAACTTATAGAATAACAGAACAGTTTGTGCTGAAGGGACCTTCCCAGCTCCCCCAGTGCCACCCCTGCCATGAGCAGGGACATCTTCACCAGCTCAGGTTGCTCAGAGCCCCGTCCAGCCTGGCCTGGGATGTCTCCAGGGATGGTTCATCCACCACCTCTCTGGCCAACCTGGACCAGGCTTTCACCACCCTCAGGGGCAAACATTTCTTCCTCATGTCCAGCCCTGAATCTCCCCTCTTTTAGTTTAAAACCATCACCCCTTATCCTATCACAACAGGCCCTGCTAAAAAGTCTGCCCCCATCTTTATTATGGGCCCCTTCTAAATATGAAAAGGACAAGATAAAGTCTCACCTTGAGTGACCCGTTATTGTGCCGTTGATTAAGGCCACAAAAAACCATCTGCCTGGTGGATAAATGAACCCAGGCTGGTATGATACACTAAAAATTAGACCATAGGGTGGTGTTGCCATCCCTAAAATTCAGCTTGCTGTTGACTCCTACTCCTTCTCTCGGGTTGTTCCCAAGGACAGTGCACATTGAGGTAGTCATGAAGACTGGGATGAAGATGAGCAGCGAAGCGGTGGCTCATGCCGGTCACAGCACATTGGGCAATGTTCAAGGCTGTCAACTCAACTGTGCCCAGCGCTTCCAGGATGAGCGAGCAGGATGCATCTACAAGCCCACATTAAAGATTTAGAGGAAGGCACGCTGCCGTTCATCTGCTGTCATGGTCGTAGCACCAACTTTGAACATGCTTTGCCCCAAGACTCTCTCGCGGCGCTGGACTGTGTCAGCGAGTGGTGCCAGCTGAACTCATGCAGTAAAGAAGAGTGATTATACATCCTGTATGTAATCACGGAACATATGTTAGAGTGGCACATGAAATCTGGGCACACTTTACCCATGTAGTAAAGACCAGGAAAATTATGAACAAGCTACAGAAGGAAAACAACTTGCCAAAATTTCCCAAACCAAGCAGGAGGTTCCAGCGAGCTGGAACTCCACTCAGTATATTCTTGAGGGGGTTTTGGAACAGAAACCTGGATATGTCTATAGCATGTTGGCACTGCTCATGATATAAAGAGCAGATGTCCTCACCTCCACCCACATGATTATGGCTGCCAGTTTTTCTAATATCTTCTGCCTGATGAACTGTCCAGTTGCAAGAATTTAGGCAGAAAAATATAAATGGCATTTCTGAACTAGGGATGTTTTACTAGATGCTAAGCTCACAGAACTGTACAATAAGGCAACACTGGTCAAGGGAAAAAGACAAAGCAGACCAAGCCAAGGCATGATTTTTCTTGAGGAGGAAATTTAGAGAAACACATTTTTAAAAAGGAAATTTCTGAAAGCTCATAATTGTTCAAATTTATTAGGGAGTTCAAAGAAGAAAAGCAGAAATACCTGCTTTGAGATAAGATAAAAAACATCTTGAAAAGTATTAGGAGTAAAGAGAATTACAGTACAAGTTGTTTCCTAGATAGCAATAGTAGGACAACAGTCAACAAGGCAGGAAAGATGATACTGTTGAATAAATATTCTTGGTTTATAGTGCAGAAAGAAGTCAATCCTAGTACTTCTGTCACAGGATGGTGGTCAAAATTTCCATGTCAATAACATATCAGGGCAACAAGAAACAATAGCTACTAACATTAGTTCCAGGAAAAACACTGATATGAACACCAAACTAGTCAATTAACAAAGCACTGATGGGGGGAGCCCCATGGCTGCCGGTTGGTGTGGTTAGTTCCTGCTCTGTGACCTGGTAATCAGCACATGATTATGAAACCAGTCACTTAACAAGCCCCAAATTATCCACTTACCATCATTTCAGGTTTTTTGGCACAGTTCAATTTATTGTGTGTATACACAACCTGGAAAAAAGGCATAAAATTATCCCTTATGTGTGAGAATGGCAGACAGAGGAGGACAGAGCATTGGAAGCAATGACTGAAGGACAACTTAAATATCAAGGTGGAAAAGAATCTTCCCCTGGGCTCACAACACTGCACCTGAAAAGAGAAGCAGTGGGATACCAGATGGGGTGGTTATATGGACCTCGTTATCTTACTTCGTTAGTGGGTACACCTGGCTGTGTAGGGATGGCAGAGGCTGCTGACCACAAAAGCTGCAATTCAGTACAAGAGGTTTCTGAGGGAAAACCAGGCTAATGATTAATGAACATATAGCCTATAGGAGAAGATTTCATGGTTCAGTTTATTTAGCTTATCAAAGGGAAGGTTAAGAATGACTTGACCACGGCCTATACACACCCACATGATGAAGTGAACTTTAATAATGGGTACTTTCATCTATCAGACAAAGATATAACAAGGTCAGTCGCTGGAAATAAATTCAGAAGAGTAATTAAGGTACACGTTTTTTAATGTTGAGAGTGATGAACTGACACAAGAGCGTACTAGGAAGCAGAGCGAGTTCTGTAATTTCGAATTATATTTAAGAGGTGTTGTTTTTCTCAAAAATCCATTTTTATAATTCAGGCTGCTAGGGGAAATTCAATGCTGAGGCCAAACTATCCTATCACAGTCAGTCCTTCTGGCTTTGCAATTCATAAATCTGTTAGTGTGAGAAAGGACACGCTGCCAGTACACTAATGTTCACAGCTCATGCTGAAAAACCAGTAACAGATATTATTTGTTACCAAAGCATATTTATAAATACAAAATAAGTCTGCACCCTGGCAGACGTGCTGGCAGGAAGCTCGGTGTTAGCGCTGCTTCGTCTTCCCCGTAGACACTGAGGCTGGAAGTTTGGGCAGCCAAAAACGAATCTTCCCTGTGTTCCATCTGCATGCAAAACTCCCAAACTCCCAACATCTTGGTGGGGGGGGGAAATACAAATTGTTTGCTACAGACTGCAAAAAATGCCCTTCAGTGCATCGAGCAGCTGACAAACAGGACAGGTAGGTGGGTTTCGTGCCTCTGATGGCACAGAGATTCTTTAGGAAAGAAGGGTGAGCTCATGCCCGTGTTGCATGTGGTCCAGCTGCTGGGATGTTGCACTGGCTGGGGAGACAAGTGTCCCCTGGGAAGGGTGGGTGAAGTGGCTGAGATGGTGGGAAGAAGAAAGTGGCTGAAATATCGTCACCTTGTCCCAGATGAGAACAGCAGACGAAGACGAGCGCATCTGTCGCCTTCCAAGTGAACCTCTGCACAGGCTGCTTTGGGGCAGGCAAAATAGCAGCCCTGCATGGCCCCTTCTCAGCATGTGACATTAGTCTGGTAATGTCCCTTCACTTTAATGGCTTAGCTTGATTAAACTTTAGTTATCACTTTCTTTCCCATTAAAGATTTATTTTTACTACAGGAATAAATAAAATGATGGGGACACTGGGAGCAAACGGAAATGGCAACGGGAAAGTTCTTCCTCAGTTAAATTTCTTTGGTTAAATTTTGTGTTCTGAAAGAAAGAAATCAAGCTGGGGGTTGGTTCTAGTTTGCAGTCACTGGATTTCCAATAAACTAGATCTCATATTACACAAAAGAGAGACATGGACAGAAAGTTGCCATGAAAATAAAGGCTCCTATTAAATCAAATAATTAAGATCATGTGAGAATGCGGTTTCTAAAAGCACAGTTATACAGGAAAGCAGCCTGCGACTTCTCTGTCGAGTTATCGAGGCACTCTAGTTCTCTCACAGCATATAACCTATGTAAATGGCACCAATAAAAATATTCCGATTTCCATCTATATTTTGATTACCTTACAGTGAGTACAGAATATAATAAACTCCCGGTTCTATAATGAATTCAAATAAACAAACAACTACCCTAATCCCCAAGCAGGCCTTCCTTAAACGAAATTGAGAATAATTTGGGGATATAAACTCTCTTTGTGTTATCTGGAAATGCATGTTACATTAGCGTTGTTTGGTTTTGCTGGTATTATGTGTATGATATTGGTTCCCGGTGAACAGCTTAAAACAACAGTCAATTGGTAAGTAAGGGAGCTCGAGGTTTTGGGTTTTTTTTCTGTACAAAGGAAGGAAGTCATTTGCATTTTTATCCCATTAATTTATTCCCTTAAAATAGGTAAAAAGGAAATAGTTTCCTAGTCAAAATGTTTTTGCCCGGTGGAGTTCTGGTAATAAAGAGTAAAAAATGCAGGAGATAATTGTGAACACTTTGCAGAAGTGCCCCTGTCGGGGAAATCGCCCGGGGGACCGGGCTGGGGGCTCCGGGCTGCTCTTCATCTCACAAAGAACAGGAGCTGGAGGTACCTTTCTGCACATGTGTCCTCAGCAGCCTTTATACAGTACCCCGTGTTTAAGAGGACTGATCACAGCCTACGAGGGTCTATTTACCTTGCATTAGCCTCCAAAAGCCTGTAGAGGGAGATTTCTTATTACTCTTTAAAGTAAGTGAAGCGGGAGAAGGATTGTAACGATCATGGGTATTATTTCTTGCTGGAGGTTTCCCTTCTTTAAAGACTCCAGCTTTTAAATTAGATTAAAATACCAGATGCTACTTCAATATTAAATCTAAATAGATTTTTTTTATACATCTAATACTTAATATAAAGGTATAATATTAAGTTCTCGTCTAAATTAGTAGATGTAATTGTTTAGGAGTGAGGTCCTTGTGATGATTTCCAAGTCTTTTATATCTTGCAGGGCAGGAGACCTGGTCTGTCCCCGTGCTGCTCCTTGGGCACTGGGATCGTGGTCCTTGAGTTGCAGATGCTGCTGAAATTGAGCCCTTTGGAGGGAGCAGGAGGGAGGCGAAGGGCAGCATTTCCCTGGGGGTGCAGCTTCTTGTGTCACCCAGGCGGCTTTGGTGACGTCCCCTGGTGGGTGCTGGCACTGCACGACTGCCCTGGGGCTCAATCTGCCGGATGCCAACTGAGCGTTTTAGAGAATTTCAAAAGGAAAACAGTAAAATTCAACATTTGACATATACTGGCTGGAGCACCAGCCCGGGGAGGAGCCAGGGCTTTTCCTCCTCTTCAAAACTCTGCTTTTATCTCTGTCACTTACAGAAATACCCTGTGTTCTCTGAGGCACTTACTAGTGTAGATTAACTTAACAAAAGAGGTGATTTTATAGCATATTACAGTCTATTTTGGTTTAAAGTTATACCTAGTAGTAGAGATTGAGTATTTTTCCTTGGAAACCTGAGAAGAAAAGCACCATAGATCAGCGCACTTTTTTATAAACGAAGTGTATGGATCTAACCAATATTTTTTTCTACATGTGACCAAAAGCCCTGAGTTTGTAGACACTCATGTACAAGGTTAGCTTCACATGTATGACTCGTCCCTGCATAGCAATTGCATTAGAAACCCTGTTGTTAGCAGAAATCGGGAGCTAAAAACCCCAAACGGCCCTTTCCCATGTTTATCCTTTACACAGTCACTGTCTCAGGTATTTGTGTACTGAAGGGGAGAGACTAGAAATAAAACAGAATCTCTAAGAAATTTGCAATTTATGGGGTTTTTTTAAGCAGTGAGGAGCAGCTTAGTTACACGGTGTCTGCTCGATGGAACAAGAAACCAAACAGTCTAAGTGGAAAGGCAAACAATTGCCTTGCTCATGAGAACTTCCAAAATAACCCCTTTCCAAGCAAGAAATTCTGCATTTTAACCCACTGGTGGCTGCAACCTAAACTTCTGAATTCAGGAAATCCCAACTTTTTCTGCTTGACGGGAAAAAATATCCAGAGCCTTTCAAAATGTGACTCTGCACAGTATAATGGGCTGCTGAGTTGTTTAGATTTAAATACTGTTTATGAGGGGGTTTTTTGCGTTAGAAAGATGCTTAATACCTGGTCCTTGGTGCCACCCCAGTGACACAGGCTGCTGGAAAGCAGAGAGTCCTCCAAGGCAAATGATGGGACCTGAGCATTGTGGTGACACTGGATGAGTTTTTGTAGCTCTCAATACATGACGAATGGGTGGTAAAAGGTATTTGTGGGTGTTGGGGCACACTGGTAAACTGTCTTGGGGAAGGGGATCCTCTGGGATGCTGAAGGTGAGTTAGAGCAAGCTCTGGGTTAAGGAGCTGGTAAATAATGAGCTGTGTGGGAACAGCAAACGGTGGAATCCTCCACTGCAGCATCTCATCGTACAGCTAGAAGACTTTGTGGTAGGACCAATCCGCCACACAGCTAGAAGACTTTGTGGTAGGACCGGGCCATCATACAGATACAAGATTTTGTGATAGGACTGACCCTGCCGGAGCTGAGTGCTCGCACTGGGAGTGAGGACACATGGAGTGAAGTGGGGCAGTTTGCACCTCGCTCCATGACGAATCCCAAATGGATTCAGTGATTCTTCAGGGATCTGCTGGAACACCCAGATTTCATTTTGCGTGGCACTTGTGTGCTGTTAGTTCTTATGACCGTAACAAACCCTGGAGCTGTTTTGCCCTGTTCCGAGCACATGCTGTGCTCCTCAGGACTCATCTCACAGACGAAGCAGAATCCCATGGAGCCATTAGCGTGCTGCATCGACAGCCAGTGCATTGACCAAGTGGCTTCATCATCCCCATCACAAGCTATTACTAAAAATTCTTTAAGCAGACCTCGGTACAATAGAGTACACTGTCAATTACAGGGCTGTTCCTCTGCATGCCAGCACGTCAAATAGCCATTGCCTGAGTTCAATAACCCTCTCTAATTAAGTATTTACTAGATTCCACTATTAAGCCACTATTAAGCATTTCAAAAACCTTTATTTATTATGTATTAATCAATAGTCCTTTCAGACTATTGGATAAGCAAATGAAGTTATTACAGGTACTTTCCTTTTAATACTTTTAATACTGCTGAAATATAGGAAATTTACTCAAAGAAATACAGGTGATATTTACAGTCCTGCACATCCACGTAAGAAATGCAGGCTGAGAACTAAAGGTATGCATCACCACCCAACATTAATGCACACATACCAGCTTATTCCTCTTTCCCCATCCTCCCTTTCTCATGGTGACAGAAACAAGGGGCAGCTCTCACTTCTGATACTCAGAATGAAGTTGGGATTCCACTCCTTCCATGAGTTCAAATCCTCTTCCCCAGTTTATCTTCCAGCCCAATGCAGATCTGGGTGAATAATAATTTCATCTACATGAACATCACTTTGTTTGCCATTAATTTGATAAAGATTTCGCCACCATGGCAATATGTGAATATGTTTACATAAGGAAACAGCAGTGAATCCAGCAGCCTAATCGGAATCCACAAAGGAACTCTGAAGTGCTTACAATCCTCTGCTCCCTTTTGGATTTCTCCCAATACCTTCACTTAATGATCACAACTCGAAAATGCTCGCATTGAACCAAATGTCTTAGACTAATTATGTGTTAGTATCTGATAACATTTTGCCACAAAAATGTTTGTTTGAATGTATCTTATCAAAGTAATGTTTGTGCCCAGGATTAGCCACTGCTTGGCTAAAGATTTATGTAATCAGCTTATTTTAAGATTAATTCATGAAAAAAAGTACAAATACCTATTACCACTTAATTTGTATAATAGATATTTACTATATTTTAACAGTGCAATTAAAAATTAATATGGACTGTAAAACCATAAGGTCATGTAAACACTCCACTATTTATTTGGTACTTCACTTATCTTTTATCCCAAGATGTGATTATGCAGCCCAGACCTTTCGGGTTTGCAGAATAGAGAAAGGTCACAAGTGAAATGAGATGAATACTCTCAACCCACTCCTGAGCAGACATGTACACAGCAACGCACTGTCCCCGCTCATTCATCACTCTCCGGCTTGAGAGGTGGCAGAGGTTTCGGAGAGCCTGGAGGTGGATTGATGGAGCCCAAGAGGTGACTTGTCCCTCGGGTGAGAAGCTAAAGCTACTGAAAGAGCAGTCGGATAAAACTCTCTGTTGCCCCAGTCCTTTCTTTGGTTCAGGCTCTGCTTTGTGAGCACACGGTGCTTTTTATGTGTTTGATCGTCGGGGTTTGGCCTTGACTATGGGGTTGAAATGTCGGCAGCTTCAAAGTCTGCCAAATTAGTTCTCTCTATGCACATTTGAGCTTTCCAAAAGTTTCTATTCAGATTATATCCTTAATTAGCTCTTCTTCTCCTTGCACATTTTTTTCTCTGTCTGCCTGTATTTGGGCTTGCAGGATGCTTCAGCAACATGATGTTTTCTTGTGAACATTGGAAAACAGATCTTGCTGCAAGATGCCTTCCCAACGTGCCTCTTCAAAGAAATTACCACTGTGATGTGAATGTCCCAGGGGGTCACCCATTGAGGGGAAGGTTGGAAAGTCTCTCTTCTGTTTGCTCCAGTTCCAATTTCCACTAAAGTTGATGGTAAAATTATTACTGGGACCCTATCAGCATCCAGCATTTGATACCCATCCAAAGAGCTGTACCCTTCAGGTCTGCAAAACTAGCCTCAAAATCTCTTCGGAATAAACATATTAGACTGATTTTTGGTAGCTTTGGCATGCTTATGCACTAAAAATAGCAAAAGACTAATTTTTCTTTCGATATTTTGGCACTCGCAGCCTGAGGTTAAATCTAGAAGGGCACAGGCCTTCGAAGGTAAACACAATTTGTAAATGAGCTTTTGGGTTTTGCTGATCTTCAAACATATTTGTGTTTCAAGATTAATTTTCATCTATACAAAAATATTTCCTCCATGGAAGGCTCCCAAAGATGAAATTCAAGCTGATTTAAAACTGCAGTTACTCACCTCGATTTCTGAACTCAAGAATTCAAATCCAGGAGAAAAACCTAAGGAATTCTCTCCTGCTGGCTTTATTAGCATTTCACAAGGAGGTCCTATGTCCTCCGTAGGCATGGTCCATATCATCATTTAATAATTCAGGCTTGGCTAGCAAAGCATGAATGTGTCATAGCTAAAAGTCCAGTAAAAGACACTTCCATATGTTCAAGGTACATCTTGAAGAAAGGATTCCCAGAGTGGTTTTTCCAGCGACATGCAGGTCAGCGCTGAAGAGCTGCTCGCTACCGTTACAACCCTCACAGCTGAATGTGCCACTAATAACATAGCCAATGGTTAATACCTGAAAGGAAAAATGCACTCTTGCTTATCAATTGGCTTATCAATTATCTAGCAATTATCAGTTGCTTATCACTTGTAGGCATATAAAAACAACCAAACACACTGTGCCAACACCACTTTCCCAGCAGGTGGGTAACAAGTAGATTGTTATTCCATAGCAATTTCCAATTTTTTTTAAAGTATTTAGTTTCAAATAACAATATCTAGATTAAGTTGGTTTGAAAAACCTTAGTATTTGTTTGTCAGCTGAGAAAAAACATTATTGCTCTTAATCCTTACTGGTCTGAATCTGGCATCACCTGAAAGGACTGCGTTAGTTGGTGTTTGGTGCATTGTTACTCCGCAATAAAACGCTCCTGTTCTACCAGACTTGACAAAAATAAAACCCCATAAATACTTCTAAAGAACAAACAAAAACACTTCCTTGACACTGGGTATGATAAAATATAATCACAGTTATTCTGGAAAGCTCCGACAGACTATCTGGCAACTTTGAACTGTCTATATAAATCATTAGATTGCAAAACATTTCTGAGGGAAAAACAAATTAAAAGGTCAAGTCTTTAACACACAAACATGCAAAACCCTCCACAATATTAATTATTTTCAGCGTAATGTAATACTAACCATTGCATATAGTTCTGTCACAGAAGAAGAAGAATTTAATTGTGTCAGTATGATTGTCCTGGGAATTGGGGAGCCTGCCATAGGTAGGGAGTGTGATTTCAGCCCGCGAACGCATTAGCAGCCTGTATTGAAAAGGCTTTTCCAATCCTCATGCCCGTGCCGCTGAAAAGCAGAGGTGTCTACCTGCTGCAAGGGCCTGAACAAAGAGGTTTTATCTTCTCTTGAGCAGATAGCAAGAACAGGAAGAAAAAGAAAATTTAAAAAAATTAGCTGCCTACCATAAGCTAAGTAAGAAATGTAGGAATAGTGATTGATGGCAAAACTTCAATGTTTCCCTTCTAATCATAGCTGGGATGATTGCAGAATAATTCAGTATCATCGTTGCTGTCACTGCTCTGCTCCTCACATACGGGATTTAGGACCTCTCTGGACCTATGGACACAGGAGGCGAGATTTTATGACCCATTCCATGGCTGGCATACACTTGTGAGATGATCTCATATTCAGTTGGGTTTTGTTTTTGTTCTCCTTGTCTTGCAGTGAAGAAAAGTGGTCCCAAAGCATGGCAGCTTCTTGTTCACTTTGGGATTTTGTTTGGGTTAGTTTTTTGTTTAGTTGAACTCTAGATAGCAAGCAAGAAATATTGGTTTGCCATTGATATTTTCCTTTAGATTTGTGTTGTTATAACACAAAATTATGAAAACAATGTAGCAGTTTCAGGTTAATTTGTAGTTATATTTGCTGGTTTATTTCATTGCATTATTAAAACATTTAGTACCGTATGTGTCATTAATATTCCAAAAAGTAATTAGCATATTTAATCAAAAACAATTAGGAGCAAACATTGCTTCCCTTTTTAAGTGATAAAATATTTATGCCTGGAATAAACAAATGGAAAACCAAAAATTGATTTCACGCACAGAAAACAAAACAAAACAGAACAAACCACCCAAAAGCAAAAAGGAGAAGACGCCTTCCAGCCTCCAACCATCCCTTGGTGGGTTTCTTGCTTTTCTTTCTCTTGAGGGTGTCAATCATCATTTTACCCTTTGAAAGCAATCAAGTTTTGTTCCAGTCTCCCCATATTGTAGTAAAAGAAGAGAGGAGAATTAGGCAAAATTCTGTAAATCCAGCCCTGGAGGCAGCTTTGCTTGTGTAGACCTGCTTGGTGAGACCTGACTGTGGTGGATGCTGGTTTGAGGGTCTCGATTCCAGGGGCAGACCTGAGAGATGGAAAAGCTAAAAACGTGATTGATCCCATTGCAGCCATACTTCAACAAATTTGGTTTTTTATGTGAAATTGAGGGTGAGGATGCTACAGAGGAGCTCTTTCCCTTTCTGCTGGGTTTTTGGGGGTCTCACTGAAAAAAAAGCCTCGTAATACTACGTTGCAATAACTTTTCTACAGTTGTAAATACTATAGAATTACAGAGTAATAGAATGGTTTGGGTTGGAAGGGACCTTCAAAGCTCATTGAGTCCAACGCTTGCCATGAACAGGGACATCTTCACCAGCTCAGGTTGCTCAGAGCCCCGTCCAGCCTGGCCTGGGATGTCTCCAGGGATGGTTCATCCACCACCTCTCTGGGCAACCTCTCTGGCCAACATTTTACCACTGTCATTGTAAAAAATTATGTATTTGACCAGAAATTCCAAATAAAGTTAACCAGTTGGCTTTAAGACCTTGTGGCCACTTCCTCTCACGTTTCCTTTGCGTGATGGCATCCTTCCATCAGGTCTATTGACACCCTTCCGTCAGGTCTATTGACACACCAGTTAATATTCAGGGGGACATCCCACCTATAAACTTTTCCAGCTAGAACAGCTACCAAATGGATGATACTATTTTGATTTCCGTTGTGCTAATCCTCTGTTATTGGGTTAGTTTTTTTAATTTGTTAGTACAACAAGCACTTTTCCAAGTGCTTAGTAAGTGGTTTTATGTTAAGGCTCTAATGGCTACATGTTAAGACACTAAGACATCAACAGGGACTTCATGTGGAGTTTGCTGGTTCCTCTGTTTTTCTACATTGAAAACCAAGAAACTCAAGCAATGAAATACAAATCCTTCGTTTTCTGGTTTGCAGAGAAATAGGTTGTTTGTAGTGATTTGAACAGAGACTTGGCCAGGGTGGATTGGGCGCTGCTGGGATGGAGCGAGATGGGAAGCGGCTCCCGCACAGATTTATAAATAGGCGGCGTTTCTCATCCTGAAACATTGCTCCACTTTGCCGGTTGTACTGTAAATTAGCACGCTCCTCTTTAAACACAGTCAAAAGAAACAAAATACATATGTAACACTGCTGCCTTGAACACGTGAGGGGAGGAAAAAAAAAAACAACTTCTGAAATGCAGAAAACATTTGTTCAAGTCTCCAAGGAAAACGAAGTCAAACCAAACAAGCATATAATATAGATGTACGCCTCTTGGGCAAAGTTACCTCTAAGCCCATATGTTTTAACAAATTAAGAGGTAAATAATTTGCTGAAGGTACAGTTCAGCCACGTCAGAACACCTCTGGAAATGAGATATCTCTGCTTTTCAAGTGGTGTTTCTTATCAAAAGATCTATTTATCTACTTTTTAGAAAACAAAACAAAACAAAACACCTTGTTTTGTCTCCAGAAATACTACTGTAAGTAACTATTAACCCTTCAGGGCCTCTACAAATAATGTGGTCATTTGAAGTTTAGCCTGCTTTGCTGCTCTTGTATCCGTGAGCAGCTGAGAGAGATTGATAAAATTCAGGTTTTCAATAGGGAAAAGCCACTGGGGACTTCCTCGGGAATGAAAAGAGACACAGAAAGGTTACTACACGCATCCTAGAGTCTGGTACATAATTCTACCATTAAAACTTTAATTTATGAAAAAGATGCTAGTGTGGTCCCCAAATGGTTAAATTCCACTCGAACTTTTCATTTTAGTTAGTCATGAATATATCTAACATACAGAGGCCATCAGCATCTCGCCACTAGAGACTATAAAGTCTACTTACATAGGGTTCCTGGGATTTTTCATGTTCTTATGGAAAATATCTCTGAAATCCCCGAGCTGAAAATTTTGATCTCATTTGTGGATGTGAGTGATGCTGAGAAAGGGTTGAAGAGTGAAGAGAACACTTTTCTCGCATAATTTCATTTGTCAGGAGAATCTTGCCGCTGACATTGGAAGAGTGATTTAATTGATTTTAATCATACACCTGAGATTGGGAAATTGAGCCCTCTGTCCTGAAAAATAATTCTAGGCTTCCATGAGAATGTCTAATTTGCAGCTAATAGTTTTTTTTTTTTTCTTGAAGTTTTGTTATGAAGTTTAGAAAATACAGATCAAAGGCTCACATGTAGAACTGCTTATTGCAGCCAGAGATGTCAGAAAATCGGGGCTGTTGTGTCTCCGTCTTTCAGAGGTATTAAATTGCCCATCTGCCTTGGCATGTAACGAGATGCTGCTGCGATTTTGGACAGGCAGGAAAACAAAAGCTCTGACTAAAGACCGCGTTATGCCTTCAGAGAAGAGACACTTTTATATGCTGAGTACAGCCTAGAAGACTCAGAGAGCTGTGATTCCTCAGGACTGTTCATGCTCAATGCTTGAATTTAGCCTGTCATTGAGTACAGCGTTTATAAATTGCTGATAGATGCCAAGGAGAGCCTGGTTGTGTGCTTCAGTACGCTGCAGTGATTTATTCTAAATGGCTAATTCCTTCTTTTATTATCTCTCAGTTCAAAATAAACAGCATTATTCAATTACAAATATTAATACAGAACACAAAAATGAAGCCAGATAACTTTTTGGATTATGAAGAAACAGTGTGTCTTATGGTTTTATTTCACAGTAAAATCTCCATGATCTTTATTACCTCTATCAGCTGTTATTCAGAGGGGATTACAGTCAGCAAGAAGTTTTCCTTTCCCCAGTGCTTGAACACTGAGGAAATACATTTCTCCACACAGCTTGTAGTGGTTTGGGATGTAAAACACAATAATCACAATATTTTCTTTTCTGTAACAATCCTGAAAATTTGCATATTGGATTTGTATTCAGAGAATTTTATATTCCAAAACTGTACTGACAATACTATTAAATAGCCATTAGTTTTCAGTGCTCCCTCTTGTATGGAAAATAGAAAAAAATGGCATTATTGATTAGACGACCACTTCAAGGAGTTGAGAACCTGCAGGAGCAACTGGCACAAGGAGTTTTGACACAGGGATGGGTTTAATTTAAAGTGGGTGCTGTTTCGGAGCTGAGCCAAGGCAAATGCCACTTTTCAGTTTTGGCAGCGAAGACTCGGAACTCTTCCAATCTATTTTAATCAGATGTTGATTTTATATGAGAGCTGGAACTTGAAATCTCATTTTTTTTTGTGCTGGGGAATGAAAATTGTTGGGGCAAGGCTTGGACTGGGTGATCCGAAGGATTCGGACTTTTGTGGTTTAGATTCAGTGATGTCTTGTGAAAACTCTAAAACCCTTGAGAATTTGCCATCTCTTTTGCTTTTTTGGCAGCCAAGACACTAACGACGCAGACACCATAAGGAGCTGATAAGCATGTGATTACTGTTATGTCTGTAGCAGCAAAAATATTTATAGTGAAGGCCCTGCACAAACAGAAATATCAGCTTCTGTTGAGGTAGGAAGAATTGACATTTAAAACACAGCTGCCAAAACACAAGAATACCTTTTTTGCCCCTGTTAGTGAGGATTTGGGGTACCCCTGTCAGCTGGGATAAACTGGGATAAGTCCTACTGATGCAAGTTTAGAAATTACTCTAAAGGTTTTGTGCATCCAAGTGACTGCTCCAGTACATTAATTTCATCCCACTCTTCCATATTCAGTACGATACAGAACATTATTCTGCTACCCTGGTAAATCCAGGCTGCTGAAGAAGTTTGGGGGAAGACGGAGAGATGAAGATTGGAAGAACATCAGTCTTGTCACTTATTTTGAGCATGTGCGGCGTGTGAATGTTTGCAGTCAGGGAATATATTTAGCAAGTGGGCCCCAAATGCTGGTATAATAATTAGTTAATGTTTGTAAAGCAATTTGAAGGTGACCAGCGCTGTGTAAGTGTTAAGTGTTATTATCATATGCAATGGTATGGCTCATTGTACTCCTCGAGCTGTAGCCACAACAATCTTGATGATGCCTGTTAATTTTGCTGACTCTTTTATCATTACCCTCCATTGGTGATTAAGTGTCATTTGTCTTATAATTTTAATGTTATCTTTAACACACATAATAAAGTTTACATAATTATAGCCTATTAATATAATTTGCATGCATGTTACTGGCAAGGCAAAGAGAATGTTTCACCACCCAGCATGTAATTTGGCTTATTTAACCATTTCCTTTTAATTTTCATCAATAGATCAGCGTGCCTTGTAAATGGAGATAACCTCAATAAATTCTCTTTTCAAGATTCTTATCTGTATTAAGTCTCTAAAGGTCTCGGTAGCAGGACTATGAAGTGCTGAAGGGGGAACATTTCTCAATGTCTGCTATGCGAAGTTTAAAAAATTCAGGCTTTCTTCAGACAAGCATGGGTCTTCCTAATGAAACCTGGGAACAAGGTGTTCTCATGGAAGCTTTGAAAGTGTGTGTGCACTGTACTTCATAGCTGAGCTGTAACAAGACTTTAAATGAGTAAACAGTGTTTAGATTGAACATGAAAAGAGTCAGCATGAAAAGATAGGTTCAAAATATTACATGATGCTTTGCAAAAGTGTAAATGTGCCTGCCTTTATTTTTTTTTTTTCTCTTGGTAAATGGCAAGCGTTTACAACCCAACTAAAACAGTACCAAGAGAAATCCTGTGTTTGCTCTTTGGAAGATATTCAATAAATTATAGTGAGCTGCAAATGTCACTGGATTGGGAACTGTAAGAGCTTTACCTTTAAGTCTTTAAGTAAAGACTTGCAGCTGGTGCAGTGGCTAGGTAATCCCTAATGATAAGCTGCTTTTAATGTGGGGGTGAGGCAGTTTTCACACAGATATTACTGCATTAACCTTACTCTAGGTGCGGTGCAGGTGTGCACAATATTGGGCTTTGCAGCCTTCCCTACTTTATTCTTCCCGTGTATCTGGAGCCTGCTTTAACAGATCCTCTTATACCATGGTGAAAAGATTGCAGTTCAAGCCTATTATCAACAAAAACCTGCCAAAAGGGCTACATTGTCAGACTTTATGATGGTACTAACTATTCTGTTGTTCTCTGGAGACCAAACTTAGACCATTAAATTCACTTCATTTGTGATTTCAGTGACCTGGACTGCAGACATAGGTCTTTTGATGTAAAATGCTAGTACAGGAATCAATGGTACCATCTAGTTCTCCTTAAAGTATATCATAAAAGTGTAATGGTACTCTTCTAAACAAAAGGTGACATTACTCTTGTATAATACAATTATATGAGGATGATGTTTTCAGCAGAGTTTATTCGATATTATGATGTGCAAAGACTTTACACATTGAAATAAACTGCGTAGCTGAGTTCACTCCATTATTTTCAATAGACTGACTATATTGTCTGCACTGGAATATAGATAATTTTCATACAGTGGGGAGCTATTTTCATATCCTCTCCATGAAATAGATGAGATTATAAACAGGCTGGGATTACTCAAAAACCAACACAAGCCATGTCTACAGACCCATTTAAGACAAAGGCTGCCTCCGAAATGGTCTCTTTTGATAGGGAGGCTCCCAAGACTTGCTCCGTTTATTTGACAGATGACAGCTATTTATAGTAAATGTGTAACATTTTTGAAAATTAAAATTTTACTAGTGGAATTTAGGGGTTATTTTCCACTCAGGGGACTAACATTTCTGTCAAAAGGCCTTTTTTATACGGGCACCATCTTCAGCGCTAAACCTATTTGTAAACAAACCCATTGCGATAGCTCATTGTCAAACACTGAACAGGTTTACAATTAATGAAATTGCTGCAACAAAATAAATGGAGAGTTACTACGGCTGCCGGTATGTTCGCGTTGCATCACAAGTGAGGAGACATGGCTTCTGCCATCGACCCAGCGCTGGGAGCTCTTTTGCAGAAATCCAAGGTTGAAAATAACCCCCACCTTGCAAGCCAAAGGCAACGCAAACTGTGGCATTCGCCTTTGCCATTAATTTGTGACCAAACCAAAAAGCTCACAAACAACAAATCACGGAAGTGTGCAAAAAATCACAGCTCAGGGTTTCCTTCCCCACTTTTCCTTTTGGAACCACTTTCCCATTTCCAATGTTGGAGAGACGTTGCAGGCGGCCAACTGATGTGGGGTGAGGGTGATGTGGTGGTTGATCGTGTATTCTTTGCTCTTTGCAGGAATTGGGTGACTTTGAAGGATTATGCAGAGGGTTACTGCCAGCCCCAAGAGGACATCAAGAGGGGGCTCATCAATGCCATCAAGGGTAAGATACACCACACACATTCAGCATCATGCTGAGAGGCTGGGGGTGGGAAAGTGGAGTGTGTGCTGAAGGCACCACAGTGATTGGGAACCCATCCACCACCTTTGGCATTGCGTTGCTCAGCATAGACATCTACTATGGACACGTGGTTTCTTCCCTCCTGTGGTGTGGCTCTGGGCTGAGATCTTGCTCAAAGATCCGGCATCCATTTCCATTTTTCCAAAATAATAATAATATGAATATATGTTTAAATCCCCCAAATCACAATATGAAAGTATGAAAGGTCTTAACCTAAATAAACATTTTTAAAATCCCCTGAGGAAATGCCCATGTGCAGTGAAAAGGGATGAAATGGTCAGGGTTGGCCATCCACAAAGCACTTGCATAGGTTGCTCAAACTGGGGCAGCATGGTCCTCCAGCAGACACCAAAGGGTAAAAGCCAGAGCCAGCATCATTCACAGCACCACAAGAACTGGCTATATATTCAAGTACCTTGTCTCCTGTAATATTATTACCTAAGGCATGTGAGGATCAAGAAGGGAATTATTCCAAATTAAATACTTGAAAGGCCACTTGCTGGAGATTTTGTGTGACAGATCGTCAGTGGTGTCCTGCTTGCTCTGCCAACCTTGCTGTTATTGCTCTCCATAATGGTCCAAAAGTTGTGCACACTCCACCATCAGGGATGAGGGATTTGCTCCATCGGCGTGTTTGCCGCAGTCTCGGTTCATTGTTCCTGATTTCTTCCTTAAATAAAAACTACGAAGAGGCATACACTTTGGAGAAGAAAGGAGCTATCTAAGGGCCAAACGCTACTCTGATTAACCACTGAAAGGCATCTGTGATCACTTCATCTGCTCCCTTGTAGCTGATCTTGGCTGCACATCCCTGCTGAAGGCGCAGCAGCATCATGAGCCCTACAATGTGAGTGCCATTGCTCATCTCCCTCAGCTTGGCCTTGGTGACACGGCTTCTCACATGGAATTACAGCCTGGAGTGGGTCAATGGGCAGCAAAATCCATGAGAGAAGCCACTGATCAAGGGAAAAGGGATGGATTCTGCCAATAAGTTGCTTTTTCTCTTTCTGCTCTTGTTCTCGGAGAGAAGTCAAGTCTTGTTGCTGGAATAAAAAGTTTCTCATTACACAAGTTTACGTTTTTTAAAACTTTTTACTTTCAATTTCCAAGACTTTTCCCTCCTTTTCCCCATTGCAGAGCTTGGTCCATCACCTCAAGAGCAACAAGACATTACCATGAGATGCTGCAGGAGAAGGGAGGAGTGTTTGCTTACCAATGCCATGGTATTACTGCAGGGAGTTATCTCCTTATATTTTAGTTGCCTTATCTTTTAATTTCTTTCATAAATATGAGGAAGTAGTAGTTTTGTTGCTGGCCGTCTGGATGCTCACCCTGGAGACAGGAGGAAAGCGTGACCAAAGGGACGCATGTCCATGAGCAGTGACCAACCCTTCAGGTGGGTTACATAGAAAAGACATTAGAGATGAGACTAAAGCAAGAGTAACTTCACACTAATTGTGCTACTTCATTACACAGGGCCTTGCTTTCTCCTCATATTATCTTACACTGTGTTCAGAGGGACAAAGGGACCAGGGAAACAAATAGGTCATTCCACAGGGTGCTAATGCTGCAGCCAAAGTTGAGCAAGAGTAGCCTTTGTCTGGCCATTAGTGCAGGTTGCCTTATGAATGGTTTTAATTAGTTATATCAGGGAGAGCTGAGAACCCAAAGGGCTTTTTGCTTCTTCCACCATTGGGTGTTTGCTGTTCCTTTTTTTAATGTCTACTCTCGATGAACTAAAGTCTTGCAACTAGACAAATGGTCTTAATTAAGCAGAGGCAGAAGCAAATATTCCATGGATATCAGGAGTTTCCTCAGACATGACATTTGAAGGACAGAGAGTTGCAAAAAGCGATTTCTTGTGTCATCCAGTGTTCAATACTGTACACATATGGCATTTTTAAAGAAATTCTGGATTTAAGCCTGAGTGTGTGATCCTTACGCTTTCTAGGCTCTCTCCAAAATAATCTGAAAGTATTTAAAATTTAAAAAGAAAAAAAATAAAAGTAAGAGTGGTTCCACCACCTCATTTTTTCTGGTGGTCACCCAATGGGAGAAAGAAGAAGTAAATTTTTCATCAGAAATAATAAGTATTTTTAAATGGAGATTATAAACAAAACCTAAAAATCCCAGCACTTGGACCTGTGTCTCTTTCCATTGGTTTTTCTTTGTAGTTAATACAAAAGCACTATGGAACATGATATTGCTTGGCCAAACCTTAGCATGTCTCAGAAATAGCAAAATATGGGAACAAATCTGTAGGGGGGGTTATATAGATATATCTACTGGACTTTCTTCTTTCTTTCTTTTTTTTTTGTTTCATACACCAGTTTGTTTCATGAAAGAGATTTTCTCCAAATGACCTGATGAGCAAGGAAAATTGTTATAAGAAATTTCAACCATTACTTTAGCTGGTCTGTTCAGTAATCGGGACAAAACCAACCAGGATGGTCTGATCTAGCGTCATGCAGAATCCCAAAACCAAACACTTGAACTTCCCACGTCCTTCAATGCAAAGGTGTATTTTCCAAGCACCATTAGCTGCAGCTACAGGGGGGCTGTGTGGGATTCACTGGAGGCCACTCGGAACCTGGATCAGCACTTGGCTCAGTGCCTCCCTCCTCCTTTCATCCCTGGACCAAAGGAGCCGCCAGCTCCAGGCTCCATCCCTCTTCCCTTCAGCAAAACTGGGGGTTGCAGAACCCCCTGTACATGGAATACAGGAGTGACCCAGCTCCCCATGCTCAGCTACCTGTTGAGACTGCAAAATCGGGTGACACGAGCTGAGCCACATAGCACAAATCCCTCTGAATTGCTCTCAGTTTGAACACGGGTGTTCGTTCTTTTGGGAAAGTTTCTGCTTTAGGCAGAGCTTTTCGACAAGCTTTTACACCACATGTGTATACATTATACCTCCAAATTGCCTCCAAGCTGACAGTCTTTCGGGTGCATTAACTACTTTGCTACCACAGGGGCAGCCAGATTAATACATATTTTTAAACTGCCGAAGCGAAATATTTCAGAATGGTCTTTTCTGCAAATCTTTGACTTAGTGTTCAAATCTGAAAACAAGCCCATCAGCAACAGCTCAAGTCCATCAAAATACCTTAGCGCCTTGATTGATAAATACGGTATGTTTACACTGTGACTACCGCGTGCTATTTTCTGTCAGCGCTAATTTATCTGAAAGTCTTAACGTGTATGTTATAAATTCAGTAGCATTTTATAATGAGGGCTGTTGAAATAAATCACTCCCTGAAAATAATATTCAAAGAAGTCAGTAAAGTCTTTGGTCGTACGGATTCCAGCGTACGAATAGCTGTGACACACAGAGAGACAGACACATTAACCTCTCAGAAATCCGGAGAATCTAAGCCTTTTAAGTGTTGCCGCATGCAATTCTTCCATAAAAAGAGGCATATAGCATTAAAGCTCTCTATCACAAGTGGCTTTAATATTGAAAGCCTCCACCGTAGACAGGCGGAGAAAGGTGGAGTGGGGGGAAGAAGGAGGAGAACAGACATCCATCCTGTATGTATTTATATTATTAGGCTCAGATTATTATTATTTTTACTGCAGGTTTCCCTTCAGTTGGCAAGCGAATCAGTTTTTTGTCTCCAGCTCTTCTCGGGGCACACGCGCCCGGACCTCGGCGGTACACAGGGCTCTATTAAGCCGCCGTTCAATAGTTTGGTGATATTCAGACAATATTGAAACATTCCCAAATGAACTTTGCAGGGAGACATTTTCATTCGCTGCCTCCCTCCTCATGCATATTAACAAATGGTATGCAAGGCCTCATTTAATTCACTGATTTTACATTCGGATCACTTTCTCTTTTACAGCTATTTTTACCGGGCTTCATTAATCTTTGTTGAATACAATGGCATACATCTTTAATGCGGCCGCTGTCAAGTCATATTTCAGTAAGAGCTGCAAACTGAATGACAGCAAGCAATATTAATAAATTTAACATAGACTATATCAATTTTTAACAGAATGAATGTGGAAAGCTAAATGTATTATTTTTCGTTTAAATCATAGGGTTTATCACCGGTTAAGTAGCAGCGATTTCGGGAAACTTGTGACGTGCCGTACAAATAGATTTACATCTCATTAATAAGTAAATTAGGCAAATGCCTTTCAAGTTCAGACAAGTACATAAGTGTAATCTCCATATTAAAGGAGTAGTCTTTGATAAACCACTGAGGAATTGCAGCAGCCAACTATGTGACATGTTGCCAGTGCCTGAACTCTTCCACATTCCCACCTTTAATTACACTGGTTCATTACTAAAGAGATAAGTGTCTCTCCAGTTAAGATTCTATAAATGAGCAGCATGCGGGATCCTCCCAAATCATTTTTGCAGAAACCATGAAAAGGTGGTAACAGTTATGAAAAAACGAATTATCACCTGCTCTCTTTCTTCCTTCCCTGTAATAACATTAAAATATTAAGATGAATTCCTTTTAAATCTCAGAAAGAAATTGTCCATTAAGAGATGCTATTTTGTTTAAGAAAGAAGCGTTAAAAAAAGAAAAGGAAAAAAGAAAAGAGAAAACTCTTCTGAATTTTTTTTAATTTCCCTTCATAAATCCCAACAGAGATAATTTGCTGTAAAATTTAAACCCAGTGAGAACTTGTCTGTCTGTGTTAAATAAAAAAGTTACGGTTGGTAGGAGACATGTTTTTGCAGTAGCTTTAGCGATTATAGGAAATTACATGCAAAGCCAGAGTTCTGATCCTAAGTTAATTTATAATTGGAAAAAACTTATTAATTAGCTATGTCATTCTAATTAAGAATTAGAGGAGTGTGCATTGGAAAGTCAGTCAATATCCAGCTGACAGAATTAAAAAAAGCCCACAGAAGTCTGCAAGCTCCGTAGCTCTGTCCACCATCTCCCCTGCCATCTTTTTGAGGAATTTTCTGATGCCTAACAGAAATTAGCCTGTTAAATACAGATATCAAAGGAAATAAATTGGGAATTTTGTCATGCTGGAAAGGAACCCCCTAAACTGAGCTGGCAGAGGTGTTTCCAGGGCGCTTTTTGCATGTTCCAGGGTAATTCTGAACTGCAGGTGATGTGCGGAGGGTCCGGTTGTGCAGCCGGGGACAGCAGGACCTGCATCCTGCAGTGGGACCCAGCAGCGCTCGCCTCCCAACGCCCAGACAACCCATCTTCCTGCAAAAAATACCAAAAATATTTGTGAATAAAAACAAAGGAACTAACGCTGAGGCCCTGTCATGGAGAAGGTCGACAAATTTTGCCTGTACTGTTATGTATAAACAGCATGCGGGGACATGTACGTTTGCCTACATATATATTTCCCTTACCACCAGCCTCAGTCCTCTTGATACTTTCCCCCTTTAGGCCCTTTTTTCTGACATTATAATAATTTTTTCTTTAAGAAACACCCCATGTGTAAATACTTTTTGTTAATATTTTTGTCACTCCAGTGTACTAGAATTTTAAAGAGTGCTAAAATGAACTTAGACAGAAAGTTTGGACGTTTTTGTAATTAAAATTAATATGCGTGTTACTGATACGGGCTTCGTAGGTTTAGAAAATGCTTTTATTTAGACAAGTATTGAAAGAGAGGCAGCTGCAAACAGATGTGAAACGCAGCCTGGGTGAAAATGAAACCAGTTCTTCGCATTAAGAAATGGTAAGGCTGGAAATACAAAAGGAGAAGTAAAACTATAAAAGCTAATGTCTCAGATAATTGTATCCTCAAAAATAAAATAAAATGAAATAAAATGATTAAAATAATCTAACCTAAGCCTTTCACATTTGTATGGACCATTTTCCATCTTGTGTTTTTCCTTTCAATTAGAATAGGGGGAAAAAAAAAAAGCTGGACTGCTTAGTGCTGGAATTCAGTTTACTTATTTGAATAGCAAAAGATGACCCACTCCTAATGATATAAAAAATCTTTTGCATTAGCAAATTTCTATTCTGTATTTGTTTTGCTAGCACAACACAATATTCACTTAATATGCTACTAGTATCTTATCAAGTTAATGATCTGTTGTATGTATAGAGTAAGCTTGTTACTCATTTTAAATTAGATACAAAAGCACCACTGTATGGAAATTTGAGTACTTGGGATTTTTATGAAATTATAGGACTTTCATGCTTTAACAGTCTATAGACAGCCTTAGCAAAACAGCAATAGTTAGCTTTGTTAATGCGACATTACAGATGCAGATTCTGCTTAGCCTGATATAATGGATCTCAAAACCAAATTGCAGTACAGAGATCCTCTCCATTTTGGGGTCCTCTAGCACAAAATTTAAATATTGCTTTATGAAATCTATCCAAGCAGTTGGATTTTGAAGCAGCTAACATAGGGTACCCTGCTCTGAACGAGCCAGCTCTTGCAGACTTCACTGGGTGTCCAAGTAGACTAATGCCAACTGCTCACGACGTTCGCTCCTGAGGCATCTATTTGCATATTTTTAGAAAAAATATTTCTCAGGGAAAGTGTTTAAACTTATGGAAAAAGGTAAATATGACTAGAGTTAAATCCTACAGTCATTTAACATCCTTTAGCAGGCCAATACCTGCTACTGGTCCTTGCTGCAGTTCTTCCAAGAGCCTCCTACATATGCATGCCACACACCGCCATCTAATTAATGGTAGTCTAGAGCCTAAAGACGTAGTATTTCTTAGCAGTTTAGAAAGAGCAGACAGGTACAGGAGATACGGTGTCACGCTTCTCAGAAGAATTCTCCTTTGTACAATTTGTTCACTTTATCCTGGTCAAAAAGGAATGCAGTATATTCGACTTATGGAAGCACTCGTGCTTTGCATGCTCAGAGTATGGCTGTGCCCATCTTGCCCAAGGCCGCTGCCCTACCAGAAACATTGTAGAATCATAGAGTCTTTTTGGTTGGAAGAGACCCCCAAGATCATCCAGTCCAACTGTTATCCTCACACTGTCACTATCAGCTTCAGGAACCTTCAGGATCTTGGCAGGTGACATCTGAGCTCCATTGGAATAGGAATAAAACATCCCACTGGTGCCCCCAGGACCTCACGGGGTCCCAGGAACGTCAGAACCTTGGCTGGCGATCTTGCCAGAGCAGGGTGAGTGGACCTGGGTCCACACCAGCCAAAAGCAGCAGTGCTTCACCAACACAGCTTCTGTGCTTTTCTCCAGACCATTGAACAAAAAAGTCAGTACCTTTACATACAAAATCCAGTACAAATCAATATTGTCTTAGCATATTCATGTTTCAGCCACCTACTTGCTGTTTGCTTGTGATTCCAGCCTAACACAGTCCCATCTGGTTTTTCCTATCAATTCTCCTTCATTGACATGACCCGATATGTCCAGGAAGGAGTTTCCCTCCTGGCACAGCCACCGCTGCCTTGGGCAAGCCCATTTGCTTACTCCAGCAGAAATATTTGGGGTTAACTTGATGAGGTGTTGGAGATCTCTCCCACATGTCAGGTGTGCAGGCAGTAGGGATGGTTGAGAAAATGTCAAGACAGCGACGTGTGATGGCCTGGGCTCCAGGAAGATGGTTTCCACCTCCTTTTGGAGTATTCTAGAGAGCAATTTCTCAGGCTGCAGTGTCGCAAGTGATACATCTGCAGTTTCAATGGCATTTTGGGGGTCTTCTCTCTCTGATTTTGTATGTAGGTAAAGGGAAACTGCTGCCTAACATCACCCGCTGGGGACGTGGAGAGATGATACTGGTCTGGGCAGAAAGAAAGGTCTGTGAATGATAGTGTTTGCAATCATCTCAGGGAAAAAAAGTCCCCGTCATCTCCTTTTTCATCATTTACAGATGCTTTATGCACAGTTTCAAAAGACTGGCTAGGGATTACTCCATCTTCTCTTCAGCCAGGCTGAAGTTTAGATGTGCGGCTATTTGAGGGAGGAAAAAAATGGAGAAAAAAACTAAGGGTTTTTTGTGAGTGACTACCCAAGAACTGCTGTAAGCTTTTGTGTTTGTTGAAGCAGTTTTCTTCTTAAAACATCACTGTAAAGAGCGGTACAAATGCGCTGCATGTACCGACCACCCCGCTTTACCTGCAGCACAGGCGGGTTTGCATTGTCCCTCAACGATCACTGGAAACGGGACTCACTAGCACCAATTAATTACACCCTTGCTTTACACAGATGAATTAGACTGGTCCCAATCAATAGCGTTAATGAAATGTCATTTACTCAAAAGCCACCGCTTAAGCAAAGTTGGTGATGCTGGGCCAGGATCTCGCTGTTCGGGCACATCGAGGCACCGAATTCTCCATGTGTCTCCGTGGGTGATGCCGGAGCGGCGATGGCGTCGGGTAGAGCATCACCATGCGGCCACCACCATGATGCTGCAAAAGAGCAAACTTTGGCCATGCTCCCTTTTCGAAATGCAACTATGTAAAGGTCACAGAGGAGGAGATGAAACTAGAAGTTGTAATAAGGAAGGAGAAATAAAAAATAATGACAGAAATAAATTGTCATAAGAGGGGATACAGTTATGATTTATTGTGATATTCTACAAATTTGGAGGTGATTAAAAGCCACCTAAAATTCACATTAACAAGTCACATAAAAATGGAATTAAACTAGTGGGCATAATGTGGCAGGGTATAAAGAAAAATCATGACAGAAATAAATTGACAGAAGAATGATACTATTCAAGTTTTACTCTGTCGCGTCACACTGACAGGAGACTAGTATTTTAATTTCAGAGTTGTGGTTGAGTTTTTGGAGTTCATTAAAGGCCCACATTAAGAATCTCATAAAAGTGAGAAGAAATTAGTGACCATAATGTGGCAGAGGAAATAAAGAAACAATAATGACAGAAATAAATTGACAGAAGAATGATACACTTAATGTTTCACTCTGACACCCTCTATTAATAGGCCGCTGCAAGCTGGAGCAAATGTCATTCATATTTTAGCCAAAGTATACCACTAATTAGGCCGGCTTTCTGCACTGGAATTAAATTTGAGATCCCTCACCTTTAGAGTGGGATCATTTGAATTCGAAAGAAAAGAGCTGGTGACAGAAAAAAAAACTTTCTGCTTGGGCTCTTCTAATGAGATAAAATTCCCCCTTCTCCCCATTTCCTAGCTATAATTGCTGATTATGTTGTTACACAGGAGCGGCTCTCCGCTCTCTCCTCCCCATCATTATGATTTAGTCTGGCATATCGGGGTGCTTCAAACACGGACTGAAGTGGTTTGAGTCTAATTTAGCACTCATTTAGGCCGCAGGTACCGACGAAGGTAAACACCGCATTGTTATAATTAATTACCCCTTAGGCCTAGCCAGGCCAGCTCTGTTTCAGCTGACCCTTATAATAATAAGGCTTAGGGGCATATTGTATTTCTTTTGACAGATTAATTAGAAATTCAGCCGTGGAGGTACAAAGCAACTCTGTCATGAATATTTAAATGGACTGACACAAAAAATCATGAAAGGGCTGCTGAACTACATGACAGACAGGGGATATTAGCCAAGTGATTCTAATCAATAATCTCTTGATCTCTTACATATTAATACACTGCCTGCTGTTATTAAGCTCCATAATAAGGAAGGGGAGAGAAAGTTAGTGTAGCTCTGCTGTAGGGCTCGCCGGGCCCCCAGTGTATACACTAACTGACGGAGAAAATGCACAGAGGAGCCGAGCCTCAGCCTCTTCAATCTCATCCAATCTTAAGGAATGGCAGCTCTGAGCATCGCCGGCCGGATAATTATTGGCCCTGACAAGGTGAAGGCGTTTGCAGGCAAATGAGATGGGAAGTAGGATAAGTCCCCAGACCACCCAGCGCAGGGCACGCTCAAAACCAACCGCGCGCTACCGCTCGGGCTTGTATTTGCTTTAGCAGGGGAAATATGGGAATCACAGCGCTTTTGAGTCGTGTTGAAGGGTCAGTGACAGTCGAACACCGGGAGCTTGCTGTTACTGTTGTTAATGTTAACTTTAACACCAAGTCAACTGGATTTACCCCCGGTCCCTTTGCTCATCTCCTATAACATCAAGGCCACCGAGTGAATTAAGCAGTGTAGTAGAGCTGAATATCATCTAAATTCATTACAGCCGGTTCCTCCTGTAAATGGGGGAGGAAGCTACACGCGTTGCTCTGGAAATGTGCTGCCGCCACATCACCAAAGTCTTTCTTTGTGCTGCACAGGCTCAGGGTTGGGTAGAGAGTTAGCTGGATAAAGGGGGTTTGTGTAATGAGAACTGTAAGTATTCGCAGAGCTAATATGTTCTGTTATCTCTGAAAAATGATCCCTACAATGTGCTCGTGTGGTGCGAGAGAAAGGGCTCAGCTGGAAAGGGAACTGGACCGGCTCCAGTATCTGGCTAAACAACTTAAAAAAAAAAAGATTAAATGACAGGAGCAGGGAGTGATTATTAACATATTTAAATTGCATGCACACAATGTTCAGATGGGATTATAGGGACGATGTCAGCTTTTTAGAAAATCATTCAACAGCCAAAATATTAGATATTTTTTGTTTTCTTTTTCGTTTTGATTAAAAGTGAGTCCCAGGGTTGGTGCACATCGACGGTCCCCTGCAGCGCCTGTGGGCACAGCAGCCTGACCGAGGCTGGGATGGCACCGCTTGGATTTCAGAGCTGGATTTACCTCACCACAGAAAACGCCACAAAGGTTGCAGGGCTCACAGTGAATTTGCCCCATTTCCACGGGACAGCTGAGCAGAGTTGGAGGACGGATCTCTGCGTGCAGAACACGCTTGATGTCACCTGACTCCTATGACTTTAGTGTCCCACTTCTAACGAGTCCACACTGGAACTGACAGTGATACCACAAGCCTCTTAGCCCCTAATAACTCATCCTGTTCTTCTACCATTTTTTTTGTTGTTCTTTGAGCTATCTACAAGAACAAGAAAAAAACACAGATTGAAGCGAAAAGCCATTGGGAGCAGCTGAAGGAGTAATCCCAAAAGATCTAAGACCCCTGTGCCACCAGAAGAAGACTTTGGTGAGCTCTGAAGCCACTAGTGATGGGGTGGGAACCCTCCTGGAATTGGGGACAGCCCCGGGAATGGGCCCTGGATCTCACCAGTGCTTGTTTCTCCTGCAGGTGCTGCAAAAGGAACTGAAAATGATTGCGTGAGGACAGGGTTCAGGTTCTGGGTAGAAGGGAAGCGCGCCCAGCTGTCTGGCACGCTGTGACAAGATGTTATTTCATGTTGTGATTGCACATTGAACGGTTTCCTAAACTCTGTTTCAAAAATCACATGTTTGTGGGCAGAATGCCATCATATTGTGAGTGAAAAAGCCCTGTCCCATTTACAGGCCTCATCTGGTGCAGGCTTCGCTGCTTTGAGTGAACTTAGTAAATGCTTTGGGTTTTGCAGAAGCAGTAAGTTAAAAATATTTAAATCTTAAAAGCGCATTTACGCTTGAAAAAAAAAAAAGTGCTACTCTGAATTTATCAACACTTATATTTGCAGGTCACACTTTACTTGCACTTATAAGTTTGAGTCTAACCCTTCTCATTACTTCAATGCTGCTTTTAAACCTCTAATGCATATTTAAGTGGTAGTATTAAAAAACAGTGTGTCAACTGCCATTGATGTGCAATGTAGGGCACTGACCCTTTGAATGCATTATCATGTCATTGGATCCATTAAATGTAGCCATTTCTGTTGCTCTTAATTGGGTTGTGCAGCGTGTAGCAGTTGCAAGTGGTTACAGTTTATGCCATGAATTATAACAATAATATCCGTTAGTGTGACAGAGATATATACGGGTACCAAATGCACATACTCGGTGATTGCTGGGAGTATCATGTCTATTCAACTTGTCTCCCCTCTAAAAGTAATAGAGGTTTAATTTACAAGATCTAAATCAGCTGGTGGTCACTACTCTACCTGTACCTCTTAATTAATCGGGGGGCGTCTTCTTCCAAAGCAGTGTTGCTGGGCTGGTTCTGCTCATGAAATAATGTGCTGTTCCCTCCGAATCCATTTTTTTAAGTATCTGGCCCTGAAAAAGAAACTCGATCCATCCTATCTGCTTTGGGTAGGAAACTGCGACTTGTCTTCCTTCTTCTTTTATTTTTTTTTTCCATTTAAAAAATTAGATGTCAGAATTTATTTGGACTAAGGCCAGGGTATTTTATGGCAAGTTTCAGCAGCTGAAAATATTTGCATCTGATTTATAAAGTTTTGCAAATCGATGTAAATGCGAGACAGAGCCTAACGACGGTGGCACTGCCTGCCATGCTGTTACAATTAGAGCTTGGCCCACACCAGGTCCTTGGCATGGAAGTGGATTGAACTTTAGATCTCGGGTTGTATTTCCAGGGGCCAAATCAGAGCTCTGGGCTCCAACACTCCTGAAATGCAGAGATTTCTGGAGCTGGCTCGAAGTTTTATAGCTGGGATCCATTTCCAATAATTAGTACTGTTGTCTTTAAATATCAATGGAAGTCATGATGTTTTATCATTTGCAGCTGGACATGCATGAGTACCCTTCTCGCTGGTCTGGTGCTCCCAAAGAACAGATAATTAAGAACAAGGAAAACAGACTCCAAGCAAATGCCAAATTAAATGTCCAAATGCAAAATGTGTAGTAATTGCAATAGTCACTGCGGTGATGACAGCAACAATCATTTCTAGCCTAGCAGTTTTGTTTATAAAAATATTAGTAAAAGGTGCAGAGCTGGAAACAAATAACTGTACCTCAGGCCCTTTATTGCAAAAACATAATAAAGTGCAAGCCAAGAAGTATATTCATTGCAAGTCATATTAAAGGTTTTGGACCAAAGTGAAGCTGTTACAAACTACATCTGTAAAAATTGTGTAATTATTATGGGTGGGTAAAATCTGGCAAGAATTATTTTCTTAAGTAAAGCGTAAAAGAGAACAGATGTGCTGTAACTGACACATTTCTTTTTTGCCAGTTTCGCTAATTCTGTGCAAAAAGTTGATCTCATTTATCATATTATTCAATGGATTTCGAATTAGCGAGGCAATGGTGACTTGTTTCATTGTCCCGATTTTAATGCCTGAGAAAAGAAGGGGGGTGGGAAAGGTTGTCTCACAGAAAGAAAATTAATTTGTTTTATTGGGCACTGAAAAGCCAAGTCTTTTGTCAAAGGGAGAAGAAAACATATATTTGGAGGGAGAGCTAGGTCACTAGTTAAATGTCAAGGTCTGCTAAAATCAAAAGGTAGGAGGGGTGGGTGACAATGAAATCTAAGTAGAAAACCATAAATGTAAAGAAACACCACAATTTCTGGGCTGGGGTGGAATGAGAAAAATGGCCAAAGACAAAGATAGGCAGCCTGGATCTGGAAGTAATTACGGCCAAGTGAAGACAACTGAATTCCATATTACTTTGGTGAATGTCTGTAAAGGCAGTTTGGGGAGGTATTTTGGTAAGGTTTACTTTTTGGAGCTTAGCAACATAAATTTGTTGTCACTGAACTATTAAATAAAATAGACACATGTTGGCAAAGAGTGCACAGCCGAGGGATGGAAATGATTAAGGGACAGCCTATGAAATAATAGCTTAAATGGGCCCACTGCAGGATTTTAATATCCCATGACAACACTCAATTGTCAAATTCTGCTGGAGTGTCCAGGATGCTACTAAAATTAAGCCAGAAATTCCTAGATTTATTCTATTTTTTTTACAGCTAAGAACAGGAAATGCCAGTAAACTGTGAGAATCTGAGCAAGAAACAAGAAACTGGGAAGAAAAGAGGATGGTCTAAAATTTTATGAGATTTCTGCCATTAAATCTATAACAAATGTCTTTCACCTACACACGATAAAGAGGCAATGTGGGATTTTAATTGGACTTTTGGCTTTTCTTCATTTGATTTAAACCTAGGTAGAATTTCAAACAATAACACTGGAACACCTGGTTAACACGTTAGATGATATGTATAGTTGTAAATTGTGGTTTTAATAGGTGCTCGCTGGGGAATTGCGAAGGGTCCCATTGTTCAGCTTGGCAGATATTAAAAAAAGTTCATGAACTACTGGGATTTAAAACCCACTCACATGATTTTAATATTACTCCAGTAATGTAATTTGATAATTTGACCAAACTTGTGGCCAATTTGTGGACAGAGAATCTAACGGTCACGTTATGTGATTAAACCATCCTGATACAGGACTAAGCGTAACGCCTGTTTTAATTTATTGCAATGGGCCAAGCTGGAGAACAGCAGAAGTTACTGAAATCTGATAATCGTCATATTACATGGGCATAATCAAAGAAATGCACAAAGGAAGTCTGCTTCCAAGAACAAGCACAACCCACAAATACTCCACTGCAATATCAGCATAGGGTAAACATTTTTGGCAAGAAATCTTCCTCTTCCTTTCCAGTTCAAGAACAAGGACTTGTCAGGCTTAAAAGAGACCAGACATAATTTCTTTTGAAGTGTTTAAGAAACTTGGGTCTATTTGTGCCACCTGAGTTTCCATCCTGACTTCAGGTCTCCTGCATAGTCAAGGGAGTAGAGAGGACTGCCAAACTGGAAGGGTCATTAATGGAGGGAGTTGGGATCAGGAGAGCACGTTTGAAGGAAATCACACAGTCGTTCCCACCTACTGCATGGTGTTTCAGATTGCAGAGAGGTCCTGGAGAGCATGAGCATGAGACAACTCAACCTGTATGAGCCCCTGGGACCCAACCAGCTACCTGGTCCTATAACTGTACCCTCCCAAAAAGGTTGATGGAATCAGGGTGGCATCCAACGTAGGACATCACCATCTGTTTGAGAGGACAATCAAATAGGTAAAAAGACACATGGATGATGAAGCTGAGCACCGTGGTTGGTGGTGGTGCTGTGTTCTCCTGGCCAGGACCAAATGTGAGGTTGTGGCACCAGTTCTATGGGCTGTCCTCACCCACAGGGCAGTGCAGCCCCAAAACAGGTGTGGTGGGGACAGGTCCTCATCCTGCCACCCTGCCTGCTGCCCCACGGCTCCACACTCCAGAGCAACTCAGCCTCCAACTTGCCTCTGCTCCCAGTTGAAACACCAAAATCAGCAAATGGAATTCAGACTCTGAACATCTCCCCATCCCTTTTAAAGCTGATGCTGACAAGACCTTGGGAAATCTCTTTTTTTTTTTTTTGTTTCTGGAATATTTTGTCCTTCCAAGCAGAGCAGTGAAGTTTTCCTCTGCTTTTCACTGACCTGATCATCTGTTCAGGTGCTTCCAGCTGCAGCCTCTTGTCCCATTATCTTTGTTTTATCTCTGCTTCAAATGTACTGGATACTTGTCCTTAGTTTTGATGCATCTTTGTTGAGTTTCTTGTGCAAATTAGAATACTGATCTCAGCCCAAAAACTTTTCCCACATCTCCTTTTCTCTTTACACTCCTGCTGTAACTGTACACCTTGCTTTCCTTCTCCACTTTCCCTCTTAGAAATCTTTCATAGATAACAAGACCTCCCCCAGGCCCTGATTCAGCAGAGCACTTAAGCATGTGCTTAACTTTAAATACCTTTGTAAAAGCTTTTGCTGAATCAGGATCTTAGCGTTTCTCCCCATCTCACTGCTGTTCTCCCATGGTTATTTTGGTATTTGCTTACAGGAAAATCTGAGCACGGAGTTCATGGGTGATGTCAGCAGGTTTTTTTGCCCCATCCAGCTGAAGTATTTGGATGCACTCAGCACAAGAGCGAGGCAAACGGCGTGCAGCAGGTAATCCGACGCCCATCAGGCTCGATACTCTGGTTTTATCTGTTAAAAAGTTTTGAATGCCGTTACTAGCGGATCAGTTCCACCGATGAGTTGTAGCGGTAAGGATGACAAACCTCCCAGGGTAAACTGGCGTTTAAAAATGTGTAGTGTTTCA
Source organism: Patagioenas fasciata (assembly GCF_037038585.1). NCBI lineage: Eukaryota > Metazoa > Chordata > Aves > Columbiformes > Columbidae > Patagioenas > Patagioenas fasciata. The sequence goes on from NC_092527.1 coordinate 41,139,742, forward strand.
TCTCAGTTTCCACTCAGAAGTTTTGAACCGAATACCAGCCATGTTCAACCACTTCATTTTTACAGATTTAGTCCAAATGGCTGAGAGGTTGCTATGCAGCTATATATGGGGCTTTTTCCCTAGTAGCTGCTAAGTAGAGCTGTTTTTAAAAAAGAGGTTATTGTCCTTAATAAACTGTTGATACATAAATGTTTAATTCCATTTGCCAGGAGGCAGCAGGGTGATGAGTCTATATTTCATTTTAAAAGGTGTCATGGACTGGTGCAAACACAACTGCAATTATTCATTGCAACCGGAGTCAGCTGTAGTCCACATCAATCACACCAACTACTTCATTTTGGATATTTTTTTAATATTCCGCTTATATACCTCACTTTTTACTTTCAAACTACAACTACATACAAAGTTTTTTGAGCTGCAAGGTGAGTTGTAGCTACAGTGAGATTTGCAGAGTCCGATCTCTCTGAACACACCTCAGCAAATTGGAAGGTACAGGGCAAACGCAAAAGACCCAAACGATATTGGATGGATTTTTCTTTCTTTTTCTCTCCAATAAACATTTTGTTCACATTAAGTAAGGGACAGACCCACAATCTTTTCCCCCTGCAGTAGCTTAATGAATTGTAAACTGGTTTTTTGGACGTTTTTTCTTCTCTTCCTGTCTCAGATGGGAGAGGAAAGTAACGTTTTCTAAAGAGTCATGTCATCAAAAAAGACAACAAACACCCTCTTATAGGATCTACTACCTGTCTGGGTTGAGTATACATTTTGGGGTAAACTGTAAAAACATATTAAAATCTCCCTGCAAGTCCCACTTTTGCTCTGATGTGTAATGTGAACTACTCGACTGATGACGGCAAGGCTGTGAGTATTTGGGGTTCATTAAACCGCTCTTATCAAAATATGGTGTAACTTTACCTCAACAACGTTACTTCTCTTTCTCTCCAGTCTGAAGATTTTAGGGATGAGAAAGTATTTTCTTTATTTTGGAAAATCACTTAACAAGTTCAAGATTTCATTAGAAGTAAATAATAATTATGAGAAGAAAGCAACCTCTCCCAAATGCTAGGGAAGTTTGGGATTAGGTTGAAATGTGCTGTTTAACACCATTCACCATTCTCCAGTGCTAAGCTTTGAACTGAAGTTTAAAAAAATTAGCAAATTCCTCCTTATAAACGGAAGGCTCAACACTGACCTGATGACTCCGTGGCAAGCTGGGGTCATCCCAATAGATTCCTATGAATTAGTGTGTGTTTATACGGACGTGAGGAGATCTGTGTGTTGGCCAGCAGACTGGAGCAGATACAAAATTGTCCCCAGTATCTTGGGGAAGCTACTGAGAAAACGCTTCTTCAAAGATCTCGTGTATGAGAAACAGGAGTGGAAGAATCAAAACTATTCATTTTAATGAAATACGCTGTCATTTTCAGCAAATCAGATGGAGAAAAATCTGATCTTCTAAGAGATCCAAGCCGAAGAAAGCCAGATTATTTTCAAGCAGATCCAATGTAGCGCGGTGCACGTTGTTGAAGGCTGGAGTCCTGATGGCCTGTGTGAAGTCCCTGGAGAACGCAAACAGCCACAGAAATGTCCATTTTTCCCAATTTCACCATTGCTAAGGCACATAGCCTGAGCACACAGTGCCAGCGCTGGAACACGGCAGGGTCTCTGAAGGCCCAGCCTGAAATCTTTAGCAAACCCCATGTGTCTTTCATTCATTTCAATAGGAAACATCGTGGGACTCGTGAGATTCCATTCATTTTTTTTTTCAAGCAGTTGTACTAAACGTGTCTGATTAAACACCGCACGCAGCACGACGCGTGCTCTGGAAAGAAAGTTTCCTCTTCACATCGAACCATGCAATTTAATAACAGGCAGTATTTAGAGAAGAGGCTTAATTGGGATATTCCTTATCACGGGTAATATTGGGGTATATTTTATGACTTACGAAAAAGGACATGTCGTAAAGTCATGTAAACATTGTGTGTTTAGTTCCTGTACACCAGTAAATAGCAGCTGAACTGGTGCTATTAAATGTTCAATTTAAACACATACCCAGATACCTCTCCTCCTCTAAATCAACAGTTTCCCTCCAGAGTGATGTCAATAGACTGCTGCACATGGTACTTTCTTTTTTTTAATAATATCTTCATTTTAATGTGGATATTGCCTTTTCACCTGGGAGCAGGGCTCTATTGAAATTCTAATGGGAGAGTGTATTCTTTAACATGAGAATACCGAGGGCCGGTGTAGACGCGGAGCAGAATGAGAGATGGAGCATTAACTGGTTTTTCTCCCTCCAGAAGAGGGGCCTATGTGGGTCAGGCTTGCAGGGTTTTTCCCTTCCTATTTGCCTTCAGTTTCATAGCAACAATAATTTTAAACTTTATATTCAGCAGAGGAAAAAGGAATCCAAATGCACCTGAATTACTGTACTGTATGAGGGAATTTAATTAAGAATATACACATTAGAATTTCAGTGGGAGCGTCTATTTAATGTTACTTTATTAAGCCTTCTATCAAACCCTTTTTTATGTATATCAGTTGATATACAATTAATCTGCTCTCTTGTGAGAAAAAAATAGCACCTGAGGTGGAGGAAAAGTGTCAGATTATAATAATTATAAGCAGCTGTTCACTTGGAATCACCTCTGGCCTACATGGGGGATGCTGTGAGCTACCACTTCTCTCAACAGACCACCTCATTAGACTTGACCTTCCCAGCTGGGTATTTCATTTGTGTTTTTTTAATGGGTTTGTATACTGCAAATCGCAGCCCCTCGCCTAGGCTGGCTCTTTGTTGCTGTTAACAAAAGGCAGCAACGCAACTTTCAAAAACATGCTGCTACTGTATGTTGGCCCAATGCTGCTGGTGGAGTAGGTGACTCCCCAGTAAGGGACTGGTGATGCAGAGTGCACTGTCTTGCTTGGGGTAAATACGTTTTTCTTAGCTTTCAGGCAGTTCTGTTCTGCTTGGTCTCCAAGTGTTTTAAAAAATAAACAAATGTTTGTGCAGCTCTTCTTGCAGCGATGCTTGTCCCAAACTCTGGTGTCAACCAGCACTGAGGTGTCCGAGATGCAGAACCGCATCACAGCAGAGAGCACCCAGGTCCCAGGCATGAGGGAGAAACTCGCACCTCCACGGACCGAACTACAGACCAGCTCCAGAGAAACTTCATCTGCGATTGAGTTCGTGAGTGTGTTTCCATGTGTAAATGTATACGGGGATACAGCATTCTCACAGATCCGTTTCATGCGCCATATATATGTGCACATGTACATATAAAATTAAGAGATTAAAAAAGCTTCTGAACAATATATCTGGTTTCTTTTCCCCTTCCATTTATGTTTGTAATAAACTCACTCTCATACAATTAGCCTCAATTGTTTTTATATCTTCTGAGGCAATAATATAGGCAGCCTGGGGAATACAGTAGTAATCCGTATACCTGTGTTCATTTACCCAAATCACTATGGTTACAGCCAGGGCAAATTGTTTACTGTGAGAATCTTTGGAGCCCCTTTCCAGCTACTAATGACCTTTCTGTTCATCCAATAACATCAACAAACCAGGGAGGCTGCCCACACCATTAAAGCCAATTGCCTCTCAAGTTACTGAGGGAGTTGTGCTTTTCCTCATTTATTTTCTCTCATCTGATGTAACTCACATGCCACTTTCTTGTCTTTAAAGAAGGGGAAAAACTGTGGATTATTGATTTGCTTCTGAACAGAAGACCAACCTAAAAGCCCCAATGAATTGTCACTCATTATTGAAATTACTGAACACTAATTAAACTGGCAGCTCAAATCCCAGCAGGCCACACTCATCTGAAGCTGAAATTCAGACACTTGGACAGTGGGAGAGAGAAAGCGTTAGCAACCACCAGGATTGTAATAAGCTTTGCATTAATTTTTGTTTCTTAAAGGCACATGCAAGCTTTGTCACAGAACAGGCAACACGCTACCTGGACTGAGGTTAGAATTTCAACGCGTTTTGCCTGGTCCCCTTCCAGGAGGCATCATTTCAAATAGGAACCCTATGATTCCCAGAGAGCACTCCCTTTGTCATCTGACAGCGAGTGCTGTAGAGAAATGCAAAGACTGATTCTGGTGATGCTGGGACAATAAAACCTTGAGCATTTAAATTTGCTGGCTGAAAGGAAACTGAGTCAGAAAATACACATAGCTGCATGGCTGTGCTACTGCCCAAGCTCCTTGAGCAATGATAAATGTTCAAGATCATCTCGAATTCACACAGCCCAATTTCTAAAAAAAAATCTTTGGCCCATTTACACAGATGTTCAAACTATGTATGAATTATGCATGCCCGTGGTTAATCAACCTCATTTATTTTTTTCTTCTCATGCCTGATAAGTAACCCTTCATTTGTTCAACTTCAAAGAGGGTAGAACCAGCAGAGAGAGGGCTGGGCTAAGTATTCAATTTACACTCTGTATTTATGAACAGGACTTTATGGTGATGCTGCTGGTAGTGAGGGAAGTGAAGGGAAGACCTGGCCTCAGTCATCCTATAGGTCCCTCTCAGTTTTATATCCCATGCTATACAGTACTCAAAGGACAGGGAAAATAACCACTACAGACCCTTATGAGAAATGTTGGATCTTGCACAGTTAGAATCTGTTCTTTAGAATTACGGCTCCTGCTGTTAGAGGGACATACACACATGCAGCACTGCATCCAGAGTGCCCTTTATAAATATGACTTACCATGTACGTTCATCTCATGTCAGAATTGGTTTGGAAGAAATTGCAAAACAATTTTCACTCTTCTCTCTCTATATACACATTTCTACTACATTTCCCAGCATCTGGTCCTCGGGACACGTCTGGTAGAAGGTTTTCAAGTGAAAGCTGGAAAGGGAAATCTTTTAGGCAAATATCAGTTTAGATGAAACACTTTGTGAGTTTCTGAGCAGAGCAGGGTCCTTTTCCATCTGACAGCCACAAAAATTGAATCTTGCTGCTTACGCTGGAGGCTGGAATTGTTCTAAAAGTTGTGCAGGGAGCAGATCTGCACGGTGGAGGCACCATGAGGTCCTTCCAGTAGTGGAGTGGTTTTGGAAAGTTAAAGTAAAATTATTAATTATTTAATTCTTCTAGTAAAAAATTAATTGAATTTTAGAACGAAAGAGTGTGCAAATGTCACCCTTTTATATTTAGATATGGAAACTAGGCTGTGAGGAGTGGCTTAGGAAAGAAGGGAATGAAAATGCGAATGTCCCGCTATATTTTGCTTAACTTGTTAGCTGATAACATCCTTGTGCCGTTGAGCTCGTCCTAGCCCAATGCCATGAAACTTAAGAGGAAGTAATCTGCAGTGCCCTTAATATGGGAGGCTCCTGGGTGGGATATTGTTGTCCACACTTGTATGACATACAAGGTCCCAGGTTGATGCAAACCGAAAGGCACCTATTTCCAAAGAACACCTGTCCAGAGCTGGGAATTTAAATGAAATCAGGATACCCGGGGTCCTTAAAAAAGAAAAAACCTTCAGTCTACCTATAGGTTTGCCTCAGCCTATGTTTCAGCATTATCTTGACAAGGAAATGGGTTGGATTGGTTGTGAACAGAGGGGCACACCAAAACCCTGCAGACATATCACTGCTGCCTCCCAACACCTGCAAGGTGTTACATACCCAAATTCCTGGGATTGCCACTTAATTTTGAGCACCTGAATAACCCAGGCACATTTTTAAAACTCAGAGCCATGTGTGAGCACCAGGAGGGATCAGTCCTTAGGGGCAGCTTCTTGTGGCATGAGGAGCCAATTAACAATTGCATATTTAACAGTGTCCAAGACCTGATCTGAGTCTTTAAAAGGGAGCTCACCCAGCCCTTATTCTTACTGTTGAGATTAATTTTGGCTTCTGCAGTGGCACACAGACAGAGGTGAGCATTTATAATGACTGTGTCGGGGTTTTTAAGTGCTGCCATTTTATTGTATTTGGAGGGGGGAGTAGTTTAACAAGACTGCTACCAACAAACAGCACAATATTTCCAGGCGTCTTTTGGAAGTCACGGTCAAGAGGAAAATAATTTCCATATGCTGGCTTTGTGTCTTGATTTTTATAGGGGTCAGAGGGATATTTATTCCCCAGAGTAATACTTGGTTTTTCTAAAAAAAGAGTCATGCTCAATATTTTTTTAACACCTTGGATTTAAACCAAGAATCAGTTATTTAGTTCTTCTCTAAAGTAAAAATTAGGACAAACTAATATTTACTTATTTTAAAGTATCATCTGTAGATTTACAATAGCTGGTTAGAGCACAATGCAATCCTCCTCCATACACGAAGCATCTTTTTAATATGCCCTATCATGAAATTAATTGGACATTAAATAGCAGGAGAAAGACATATAATAAAACCTGCAGTTATCACAGTTCCCAGTGTGACAATACCCAAAGGTTTGAAGGTTTAGTTAAGCTCCAAAAGTTTAAATACTTTTCCAAACCTCGTTGGGCTAGAAGCGAGCAGGCTTTCTCATCAGGATTCCCAGTATTCCTGGGTTTGGCCGTGGCTACGCGGACTGTCAGAAAAGCCTTTGTTACAAACCTCCGCTAATCCCACTTGTGTCAAAAATGAGGAAACGCAGCGCTCGTGCACCAGCAGCGCAGGGAGGAAAGTTAATCATTTGGACTTTTCAGAAGAAAAATGGGGTTTGGAATTATTCCTATCTGAAATGTACCCTGTCCTGATTAGACTTCAGAAGAAAAAAAGATTAAGCAACAGCTTTTGCGTCGGTATTTGAGAAACTGGGAGAGCTCTGTCCAAAGCTCAGGCGTGCCAGCTGTGACTGAGTATTTGAAAATCTTGAGCGGAAAGTGTCTTTTTTTTCAGGAAGAATCAAAGCTTCTTAAGTTCATCCTTTTTTTGAGACTTTTTTTGGACAGCTCTAACTGGGTTCCTGCGTGTGCAAAACAAGCGAGTCCAAAGTGTAATAGGATGCTGAAATGATACCAGAGGCCTCTTGGAAATTAGAGCTAGATGCCCTCATTTCCTTGCAGAATCCATGCCCAGAAATCCAGGCTGCCTCCTGTCCTGCTGGTACGTGTACGTGGTGTGTGGGACGTACACGGTGTGGCAGGGGGTTCACCCGTATGTGACAGCTGGAGGACACCAAGTGTGTTATGCAGAGAACAAGGAGCACCTGCAGCTCCAGGGCACATAAACCATCTCTCCAAAAAGTACAAATCTCAGGAAAAATTCTGTTTCAAAAACGAAACAAAACAAAAAAACAAACAACAAAAACCACCTATGCACAACTTTTGTAACAAAACCCTGGACTTTGGAAATCAAGTAGACACATAGAGTAGTTTTAAACCAAATTTCCCTAAAAACAACTCTTCACAAGGAAAAAAAAATCCCAATCTTTGTATTATACTGTGAAAATATTTCATCTGGATATTTCTATCATTCCCAGACTTTTCTGTAGCACAGCGTTCAAAGAAAAGAGGCTGGGAGATAAACCCTACCTTCAAGAGCATTGCAGTTGTGTGACAATATGGCTCTTCCTTGACTTTTAGTTTTGACTTCCTCTGAGTATTAAACAGATTGAAATGTAGGAGTTTGGGAATGAAGGGATGAAAGTCTTGATTAACTGCCCGGAGAGCACTGTTTCTAACGGGCTTGGCAATGTCATGGGCACTTCATGGTCCAGAAACAAAGGTACGGCAAATATGTGAAAACTTTTTCAGGTCATGTTCGTCAAAGTTGATAGCAGGCAACAGAGTGACCTTGTCAAATTTCTCTTGTTCTTAAATGTTGGGGGAATGTTGGGGTTTATTTCCCCCCTCAAAATAGAAATTAGGGCAAAATTTGGCATTTTCTGATTCACAGTCCAGCTGAGAGCAGGGCAGATGCCTGTAACTCCTGGGACTGAACACTAAACCGGCACAGAATGTAAAGAGAAATCTAACAGTAATGGTTCATCAAAATTCCAAGCCAGCTGTGGTGGCAAAGACTGAAGTGAAAGGCTAAATAACAAAGCATGCTTGGAAGAGTATCAGAAGTAATTTGAATGTTTGCATTCCTTTGTTGGGGCGATATATATGTATTTAGTCCCAAATAGTTTCAAATGTTTTCATCCCTCTATTCTGATAATTTTCAGTGCCTTTTTCTAGACAAGAGATGTCAGGCAAGGACCACCTCCACAAAATAGCATGGTGTGACTTAGAGACCGGTTCTGATGTGAAATGAGGGAAGATGTTCTCCTGCAGCTGAACAAAAGGCAACTGCCCAAACACTTGCCAATCCAGAAGCAGAATTTAGCAGATTCATTTTAAAATGCTCCTCCAGCTACTTCTTGAGACTGGTTTGACTTGAGCCTGAAGAGGCAGTTATTTAAGCACTTGAAAGAGACTAAAGGCTCAAGCCTAATCTCAAATACTCAAATGCATATCACCAGGTATCTCAAAAAATCCATGATTGTACTTGCACATGCATGCCCAGGAGTATATTTTCCAAGACATGCAGCGATGCAAACCCACGAATTGGAGATTAGAAATGAGCCACAACTGTTGAACTCAAATGTATGTGTTTTCTTTTCTTTTCTTTTTTTTTTTAAAATCTGTATTGTGACCTTCCAAAAGAGTATAATTGTTTGATTTCAGCGTTGTGGAGAATACGGAATTTCTAAATGCTTGGTGAGTCACATGCATATTAATTCTTTAAAATAACTCATTTGTTATTACAGTTGATTGATTTTTCTTTGATTCTACAAATACACCTTGGAGCTTTGGAATTTAAAGCACTCATGAAATCTTACAGGACTGCACTGTGAAATTTGATCAGCATTCATTAGTGAAGGTGAAGATCAGCCTTTTAGGCTGATGTGGGAAAGGTAGATATTTGTGAGCTGAGTGCAGTTTCTCTACACAGTTCCTACAGTCCCCATGTTACCCTCACCCCTGTTACATAAATAGTTAGAAGATAAAGTGAAAGCCTTGCTCTTGTTAATGCTAGACTTGAAGTTTGGATCATCTGGAGATAAAAACAAGAGCTTTTCCATCTTGGACAGAACTTGTTTCCCTTGTTTCACTAGTGGGCTCCAAATAAAGCTTCCAAAATGCCCATGTAAATCTAATTTCATCAATTCTTGTGCTATTAGATCATGCAAAGAGAAGGCGTCAGATAACCCATAACTGGAATCTGTTCTTCTCCCTGCACATCTAAAAATGTACCAACTTTAGCAAATCTTGCAGAGCCTGGGTACCCTTCGGCCAGCAGCAGCTCACCTCTCACAATGTGGGGATGCACCTTGCTGAGCACTGACAACGTAAAATCTTTTGGTGTGTGTCCTGTCCCTCTGCACGGGCTGGGGCAGGGGGGGATGCTCACCTGGAGCGGCTACCACCTGTGTTCCGCCCCCTTCCAGCATCAGCTGGCACAACATCTCCTCCCTTCGCACAGGCTTCGGATGGGTGACGATGAGAAAATTGGGATTCCTGGCAGAACTATGCAGAGCAAGTCTTGCTCTTGATAGGCTTGAAAAATGGGGTGTGAGGATTTCTCCACCCATGCAAAAGATGGTTTTCAAGGGCAAGGTTGCTAAGAGCAAACTGGGTATCTCCAGCTCGGAGTACATTTGGCTGTTGTTTAATATTTTATTTGTTTAGCACCTATTGTGCAGTGAGTGCTTCACAAACAAACACAGAAGTGAAGGCTTTCACCTTTAAATGTATAAAAGACCTACGTGTCATGACCAAAAAGCAGTAATGGGAAAAATAAAAAGGGAAAGACGACCAGGTGTTGCAGCCGCAGGATTGTGTGCTTTTTTCACAGCATTATTTCTGCACTTCAGGTGGGGGTTTGCTGCCTGTTGCTTGCATTTCATCGTTTGCTTGTCTTTAACCTGGCTTCCAAGTGAAATGAGGCTTAAACAATTGCAGGCTCTGTAGGAGCATCTGTTTGTCTGTCAGTCCTCCCAGGAACCTTTTTAACCTGTCATACAATTTCAACCAGATTTCACAGAAGATATCAAATTGCTGTGGATTCTTCCCACAGTTGCAGATTTTCTGTAGGGTGAGTAAACCTTCTGGAGATATTCTAAAAAACATATTCTAAAGATATTCTAAAGTGCCTTTCCACTCCCTCCGTAGCCCAGTGTTTTAGCAGCAGTTGACCTGAGGACAGTATCCATCTGTAGTACAAAAGTGGAGGCACCTTCTTCAGTGCTTCTTATCCCTCGTCTCAGTGTCTCAGGCTTGACATTGAAACAGATTTGCAGAGAATCAACCTAGCTGAATAATTAATGTTTTGCCAACTAGTCTCAATGCTTTGCCCATTTACATAATAAAGACATTTCTGGTAACATCCTGCCCATGTTTCCAGGTAGGCAGCAGATTTATCAGGAGCTTAGGAAGAGCACTTCATCCCCTGTCCCAGGGGAAAGTAGCTTTCTGAATTTTGTCAGGGCATAAGACAACAGAGGGGATAATATATTTGTTGGTCCTCTTCAAAACCTTGCTTGTTGCCAAGCTGAACACTTTACAGGCGAACCCCTTGATTCTTGTGTTTGTTTCTTGCTTGGTGTAACCTGGAGAAAATATTTCTAGAACCCTTTTATTATTAATGGAGAAATCTGGACTAATAACTCAACACCCTCCTTGTCTGATTAGCACTGTGCAAAGTAGACCCACTTGATTTCTCGGCTGAATGTGGAAGACAAGGTCTTCCATTTTGCTATGAAATATTGAGTTTGGAGTCTAAAATAAAAGACTCATTTATGCCATTGTCCAGTCCACAGATTTCCCTTGCCCTTTGCCTGTCCTGTTAATTATGAGTGATGGGATAATTTACTTTTGCTCTTATGCATGATGTTTCCCACACCTTTGAGAATTCCTTTTGTTGGACAGGAGCGATCACTGATACCCCATCGATGCTGTGCTGAAGGTTTGGTATCCACACCTACAAAGATGTTGCAACTCATTCGGCTACAAAGCGGGGCATCAAAAGTAGCTGCCTGTAAAACTCTTGTGAATATGACAGCTGGGACCTGCAAACCTCAACAAACAGCTGAGGGCAAAAAGAGGAGGTGATTTGGGAACCCAACCAAAAAGGATGGATTTCCGAAATCCCCGAGTCAGCTACTTTTCCCAGTAACCTTGTCTACTACTTTAGCTTAGAGCTCAGATTCTAGTTCTCTTCTCTTACTCACTTAAGAGTCACCCACTTCACCCTCTCCCCATTTCTTCTATTTCTTCCGCATTTGGTTCCAGCAAGCTGAGCGAGGACAAGCAGCGCCACTAAATCCAAGGGTCTCCCACACCTCCAGCAACAGCAAATGTGGTTGTGCCTCTGTGATTTATTGCAGCATCGACGTTCGTGTCGTTATTGTTAGGGGGGTTGTAACTATTTAAAACCCCTATTTTCATATAGCTTGTCCATAAAAATTCACTCCAGGTTGGAGACATTCTCAGCAAAGGAATAGTTTAAATGAGTGAGGGGAAAAAAAAACCTCACAGTGTTTTCGGAGGTTTTATGGCATTCTGCTGGAGGTTTTTTGAATTAGACATTGTTGGCTTGTGTGTTTTTCCACGAAGGTTACATAAAATGGGATTAAAATGAAAAAAAAAATAAGGCCAGGTAAATATTAGAAGGCACATAAAAATGAAAGATGGGTGTAAATCTATACTTATCAATAATAAGAATGTTCCCAAATTTCCAAGTTGAGAACAATTTCAGAATATTCTGATTATGTTTCATCTCTGGAAATTTGCATTTTGCCTTGTGTTTCAAAACCAGCAAAATGAAGTGACAGGACCCAAATGCAAAGTTGACTGAAATCTGTATAAACCCCTAGTAAGTGCTTTTTCAAGGACATATCTCTGCATTACGGTACAGTTTGACCTGGGAACAGTCTTCAAAATACAGAGCCTCACTCTAGTCAGATAGATAACGCCATAGGGCTACATTAGACCCGAGTCTTTGAGAAAGATGTAGCACTCCATCTGTTTCCCAAATTAACTGAGAGCCAGATGAAATTCAATCCTTTGTGGCCTTTCTTATCTAGGGGGGATAATAGGCATGGTTCAATACATCCTGGTTTATGCTGATTCAGATTTCTTGAGTGAGTCTGGGAAGAGAAAAGACAATTTCAACCAAGATACTGCTTTTGCTCACCTGCTCTCTAGTCACCTAAATAGGAGCGGTTGGTAGAAAATCAGTACTGTCATTACACTGTTAGACGAGGTGCTAAAATCCTTTATTGACGTGTGATACAGTTAATGGAATGACCATTAGATATTTAAAAGTATATCATGGCATTTAAATAAATATTGCCTACACACCAAATTTGGGGTGCTCTCCAGTCTTCCTTCTGCCCCTGGCATCACATTATTTGCATCACTTACACAACAGATCTTGGAATAAAGGTGTTTAGGTTTTTTGTAAGCAATTAACAAGTTCTAAATGGCTCGAGGCTAAGATAAATATAATATCATTTATCCACAAAAAAGGTTTCTATTGTCTGTGTTCAAATCCAAAGCTGGATTTGAAAAATCATCCCTTCTGGACTTCCCAGGTCTCAGAGGTCCTGTGCATTTCCTCTGTCAGAAAAGTGTCTGAACCCACCGTGTTTTGAGCGAAGAGCCAACAAAAGAGGTAGCTTGAAAAAATGTCTAAACCAAATGTTTTCCCAATAGAAAGACATGGCTTAGAGGAAGGGAGTCTGCAAGGCTCTGACTTCACCCATTCCACCAGCCATCATTTTCTATGAATTTCTTACCTTCATGATTGTCAC
>NC_092527.1:41157500-41260000 GCF_037038585.1 Patagioenas fasciata
TTCTCCTTCCCGAGCAGGGAAAAGGCTCCACCAGCAACACGCTGGAGTTGCTCTCATTCCCAGCACTGCTGAGTGACAGCTTTATTGTTAAACAAAACAAATTAATTGCTCCAACTGTCTTAACTAGTTGCTAGAAATGAAATTCTTCACTTGTTTAGCTGCCAAAAATAATGACAGAAATATAAACATGTTACAAAAATGAGGGTTTCTCAGAAAAGCTAAATATAATGGGCCTAATTTTGCCCTGGGCAGATGCACTGGGGCACTTCCCAGTGACTTCTGAGGGAATTTCATGAGTGTTTTTAAAGAAGAGTGCATCGCCCACGCTTGACATATGGAGCGCACATCCCTCTCGTGTTTATTTTTACCCTTTCTTTGCTCAAGTGTGCGCTTACCTTTCTGCATTTCTCTTTGAACAAAGATTGTTCATAATCATTTTGCAATTTTCTTATATTCTTTACAATTATTGTCTCTCCATGAAAGGTTTTCCTGTAAACCTTAGAAGGAGAAAAAATACTTTAAGTGTGCTCAGTAGAGGATAATACTTGGAAAATCTTGGCTGAATTCTCGGCATTCAGGAAAATCGGCTGCCCCCAGCATCGTGCAGGCAGATGCACACGTATTTTCTGTTAAATGGACAGCATTTGGGAGCCTCTGGAGTTAGAGAAAAGGTACAGGGAACATCCTGATAAGGTAAAAGAAGGAGTAATTTAATTGTCTAACTCCTTCTGTGCTTGAGAATATCAGACAGATGGGGAGGATAAAACAAGGAGCTCAATAATTAATTTTCATGTTCCTCACTAGTGGGACCTCTTTAATCCCTGTTCCTGTGATTATAGAGAAAGGCTGGATTCTGAAGTTTCACTCATTAGCTACATGTTGTATGAAAATACCTGTATTTTCAAAAGGAATAGTGACAAGAATGAAAAATTTCCGCTATTAAAAATATCTTGGTGTCAGGGACTTTTGTGAAAGAACAAAAATTCTCTGATTCCCTCAGATAAATAATGAAACAGATGGTTGTTGGGAGGTGAAAGGTCAAACCTTCCCTGTTGACTAAAACACAAGGTTGACTTAAAAGATTTTTCGAAGTTATTCAAGATGCAGAGCATCAGCCTGTGTCTCCTGCCTCCTAATGAAATGGCATGAGCTCCCTTGAAAACAGTGGCGAGGGCAGGTACGTTCAAGTGCCTCGTCTTCAGAAGGCTGACACCCATTTTAGTGCTAAAGTGGGCTTCTGCAAACTACATGTATAATAAAGGATATCGGTGAATAATTAAGCAAACTTGTCCAGGGATATAGGCCATCCAAAAGGCAAAATATTAAGATCTAATCCGCTTCCTAAATGAATTCCTCACTTCCTACCTGAAAAGGTAGTTGATAGAGTCATCATCATGGAAGTCTGCAAAGTCCTGAGAAAATTATCAGTAATGCAATTTAGAAAAATTGAAAGAAAACAAACAACTACTGTCTGTAGGGTTAATCTTCTGCATTCATTAGCAGACTCCTATTAAAAGAGAAGAGGGCATTTTTAAAGCAGCATATAGACTAACTAAAGAGGCAGATGCTCTGACTCGTATGATTCAACATAATTTTGGCGCAAATTGTGCAATCATTCAAACACACAAACATTTCAAGGTAATTTTCGTAAATCCCTATTGTGATCTAATTTCTTATTAAGGAGAATAAAGCAGGCTGCTGTTGTAATTCATCAGCCCTTTGCACTGCACAGCAACTGCTGGAGTTCATTTCATGGTTTTTGCTGAAAAAAATAGACTTAAATTTCTGGAATTACTAACAATAGCCTTCGACTAAAGAGCTACTTTTTTTTTTTTAATAAAATTTAAAGCTAGATAACTGCCCAGGAAAGTGGTGGAGTCATCATTCCTGGAAGTGTTTAAAAGATGTATAGATAAGGTTTTCAGGGACATGGTTTAGAGGTGGACTTGGCAGTGCTGAGTTAACGGTTGGACACGATGATTATAAAAGCCTTTTCCAACCCCAAAATGATACTATGATTGAAATCTGAGAAGGTCATTGATGTCATAGAATCATAGAATGGCTTTGGTTGGAGGAGACCTTAGTCATCTAGTTCAACTCCCCTGTTGTGGGCAGGGACACCTTCCACCAGCTTGGATTGCTCAGAGGCCCATCCAGCCTGGCCTGGGATGTCTCCAGGGATGGGGTATCCACCACCTCTCTGGCCAACCTGAGCCAGGGCCTCAGAATCCTCATGGGGAAGAAGGTGACTTAAAAACCAAATCCATAAGCGCTATGGAATGGCTTTCAAGCTAAAACATGCAGCAGCGGACCAGTTAGACCTGGCTCCCACAACCTTCTCCAGACCACCTCTGCAGGCTGTTGCATCTTGAGAAGTACCTGGATGGTCAGTTCCCAGGAGAAGATGTGAGTATTTTGTGTGGATGATCTTTCAGGGTCGTCTAACAGTCTGGAGAAGAGAGGCCATGGTCAACTTCTTTCATCCTGTGGCAAATGTTATTATTTCAATGAAAACTTTCAGCTGTGAGGAAAGGTAGCCTTCCCGAAGCGGAAGGAAAAATCAGTTTGATGTCCTGGAAAAATCAGTCTGATGGCTAAGAAGTGTTTCAGGATTAAACCCATCCTCCAAGCTAGACAAAGCAAATGCTCCCATGTGTGCAACCCCCCTACCTCCTCTGAGAACTTTCTTTACTGCAAAGCTACAATCTCCAGTCTGTATATGGGAGAGGAAGATGAAGACCAAAGTGGAAAACTCCATATGTGAGTGTATCCACTTGTGCCCATGAATGTGCACGCACATTTCCACGTGCTCGCACACCTGCAGTGCAGCACTGCCCTCCGCCGCATCCCCATGCCACATTCCCACCGTGCCATTACTGCCACCAACGGCATTACAGAGTCACGCTTGCAGTGGTAGTCACATGAACGCAATAAGTAAGACAAATAAAAATCTCTTGCATGGTAATTTACAAATAAAAGTTCATTTTCCTTTAAAGGAGGCACACAGCCACGTGTATGTGTGTGTGTGCAGAGAGGGAATTCCGCAACTTTGCCGCCAGAGAGGCAAGGGACGTCGCGCCATAATTTGACCTAATTTTTTTCGAAATGCAAAATGACCTGTTACAGGATCCCAGGGAGAGTATGAATTAGCCCAGGTCAATAGGAGGTCAAATAGATAGGGTGCTAAAATCCCTTTACTACTTTGTAGTATCTTATGCTAATTCAGTTCCTTTCTCTGTGATAAACAAAGCCAGTTGAAAGTAGATAGCATCACACAGTGATGGGTCCCAAAGCTACAATTTAATACAAATCTAGTAATTCCATTATACAACATATCCAGTTCATTTAGAGGCAACGAATACTTAAGAAGGTCCAGGACTGAAATACCTTAGCTGATACTTTAAAAATATAAATAATCCAGCAAAATTTCATTTGTCACATAAACCTAATAGATATGCATGACAGAAATTCTGGCTGTCCTTTAAAATGTTGCTCAAATGCAAATCATAGGACCTAGGTCCTTATACACTGATACTGCAGGATTTTTAGGCGCGTAATCAGTAGATAAGTGCATTAAGGAAAAAAAATCCTCGTTGCTCTCTCTTTGCAAAAAGTGATATTATATGAGTCTAATGAGAATTACTGATTTAATAAAGCTGAACCTTTCACGATGTTTTGCAGGCGATGCTTTTCTCCTTGGAAGGATTCTGCCGCAGTCTGCAGCTGAACCCCGCTGAAGGACGGTGCCAACAGGCAGTGCCCCTGGGGCAGAGCAGAGGGAGCACCAGGGCAAAGTGATGCTCTTAGGAAGTGCCTCCGTGTCTCTAGTTTTAACAGGGACACAGAGAGTCTGAGCCTGAGGAAGACCTCCTGACTCGCTGTTTTGCAGATGACTGAGAGCAGCCTAAGTGGAACTGCCTTGCAAAGTGTTGGGGTGATTAGGAGACAGATAAAATTAGGGATGAGAGTCATACATGTCTAAGTAGACAATTAGAATGAAAGACCTAGAAAACAGATGTTGTGAACAGCTGAAGGCTCAATGCTACTGGCCTGTGTGGTTTCCAAGAGAGCAGGTTAGGGCAGGTAACCCCCAGACAACTTTTATGAATGATTAAAAACTGCTGAATTTCTGTCTGCTGAACAGGAGTGTGATGCTGGTTATTAGGCAGAGAGGGAGAGAAAATTACAGAGTAGCACAGGGAAAGAGATACAAGAAGAAGGAAAGAGGAATAGAGAGAAAGAAAGAGAAAGGAGGAAAGGTGGAGAGCTCAAACCACGCCAGCACCATAACGGGTTACGTCACTTGCACATACTAACCTTGGACAAAGAGGACCATCCCACAGAAACCATTCGAACCATTGGGGCCACATGCCAACAGAAGAGGAGCAGACCCTCACCCTGACAATTAATAGCCAGAAAGAAGAACCCATGCAATTTGGGGTCAATAAAGTTGACACAAGCACTGAGAAGTTGTAAAAAGTTTGTGGGTATAACTGATTTCCATTACTAATAGGTGATGTTTTATTCTGGACAGACAGAGTACACAGAAACAACCAGAGCCTTCAACTGGACAGAGCACAGGAAAAAACATGTAAATTCTTTCTAATGAAATAAAATTAGGGATGGTCAGTAGATTGTGGTGGGACCGAGGTAGTACCTGTCCCAGGAGAAAAACAGCTGCAAATACTCCACAGAATAGAAATCTCTAACTGCCTAAATATTAATCCATATTGCTGAAGTTCAAGATTTTTTCAGACGTGAACGCGATCTCCATAAACAGCTTGTGATATCTGATGGTCAAGGACAACCAGAGTAGTTTCCAATGTAGT
Organism: Patagioenas fasciata; assembly: GCF_037038585.1. Lineage (NCBI taxonomy): Eukaryota > Metazoa > Chordata > Aves > Columbiformes > Columbidae > Patagioenas > Patagioenas fasciata. The sequence continues at coordinate 41,162,330 of NC_092527.1, forward strand.
TTCCAACCACCAATAGTCTTGACTGTAACAGCCCAGGGCTCAATGGAATCAATCATTCTACTGCAAACTTTTGATTTAGTGCTTTTTCTGTTATAACACTGTATCCAGTGCTGGAGGAAGGGAGGACTTTATACCTTTAAGACCAGGTGAAAGCACTGGTTGTTAAGTGTCAAGACTTGGGTAGCACATTGCTCATTGGGACTCAGATATGGAAAGCAGACATTTGTCAGGCCCCTTGGCTTTGAGAATTTAGTGATCTTGTCTAACATAAATTATCAAGGATTAACAATGAAAAGTGAGGTGGTTATTCAACTTCAGGCATCTAACCAAGGTGTCTAAATCAGAGGCATAAACTTCCTATCACCTGATATTCCTGCAAAGGGAGTCTCTTCTCTCTTCCATTTTCTTATCCCATTGATGCTTCTTCAGGCTACAAGAGGATTTAACCCTAAAGCATTCTGATTTCTATCAATTTTAGCAATTCCTATCTATGGCTGAGTACAAAAGTTTCTCTCCTTGAGTTCTGCTTTAGATTCAAGGTTTCAGTCTGAAGCTTCAGGCAGATATCTCCCAGCTAAGATCATGGGTCTAGGTCTAACTTTAGAATTGCTGGTCTGTGCTCCATTAACAAGAACATGCTGGAAACTGCTTTCGGTGGATTTTGGTTGCGGTCAGAGAGCTAGTAAAACTAAACTGTTTAGCAAAAAACCACAACAGAAGTCATCAAAACACTCTGAAGAGCAATGGAAGCAATCTAGCCATCAAAATACTGAAATACAGCTTGCTGTAACACCCCATTGCAGGAGGTACCATGCACAGCTGTGAGGAAAACAACACAGGTCCTACCCTGCTAATTTCTAGGCGTGGCTGACAAACCTGTGGCTCGTTAAGAGATGAGAGCTAATTGAAAAGGAGCTTGGAGAGGAGGCTGGCCTTCTGTTGGCCAAGCTACTAGGAGTTGTGGTGAGATGGTGCTTTGCTCCTAGCTAAAAAAGGGTGACAGGAGGTTGGTGTTGGTGATCAAGAAAGAGTTTGGGACCCAGGAGAGGCAAATACAGGTGGGAATAAACTGTGTTGCATCTGGAGAATGGGAGCCCTGAGAAGTATTTTGCAACTTGGAAGAGAATCTGCTTTTCCTACGTGGGATTTTTGCTTTCTGCTTGACATCTTCCTTTCAGGTGAGTGCCAGTGACCTTTTCACGCATCCTCTATGAACTGCATGTCCTGTTCGCCAGACCTGCCTTGAAAAGTGCCGAAGGCTGCTGGTGGTCCACTGAGTCAGGAGCAGATTGGTCATGTTAGATGCCATATTATTTTCTTTAGTTACATCATTGTTTGGGTAAAGATGTGCTTTCAGAGGGGTAATAACACTTTTTTTTTTAATGGTCTTGAGGCTCTGGTGTGATTATCAGTTTTTAGAAAATCTTACTACATCTATGTTACTGAAAATCAGCCATTGTTGCATTTTCTCCATAGTGCCTATAAAAAAAAAAGCAGTAGTCAGGTGTAGGCTAACAAACCTGAATGAATGTCACCTGAAGCTGTAAGAGAAAATGTTCAACCTGTTGGAAGATACCCTATATTAGGTAGCAGTGCACACTGTGTTTGGAGCACAAACCCTGATGATAGAACTTGTGAGTAGTGTTATAGACTGTGTTTCTGATTTGGGATAAAAAATGTGTCTGCTTCAAGGAAAGAAATTAGGTTGTGTGTTTTGGTTTTGTTGTTTGTTTTAATAGATTCCTCACTATACCTTAATAGTGCTTCATGATTTACACATAAGTATAATTCTCACTTTTCTCTGTGGCCTTATAAAAAGTATGCTCCAGATCTCACAAAAGGTCTGAATACGCAACAGTGCTAAAGACAAGTTAAGAAAACTTCTGCATTTCATGCTCTCCATTCTTGTGGTTATTTTATGCTTTTTCTGCAGTTTTATGAGCTCTTATGAACTACCAGAGGAAACCCATAAGGGAAAGATACTCTTATTTCATGGGGTGTGTGTTGAGATGCAGATCTGGTCTGATCTCTTCCAGAAGCGGGAATTATAATTAAGAGACTTCGGAAATTTTCTGGCCACTTCACTCTGAAATGAGACAACTGCGAGTAGCTTGTGTCAGTGCATGAAGTGTGCAGCCTATCTAGATTGTGATTTGGTATCTGCTGTTTGGCCAGGGAAGGATGTTCATATTTTCTACACTGCTGAGTGTGTGCATTTTTATGTTGTGGAGCATTATGAAGATGAATTTAATACCCATCACCAAAACCACTTTGGAAGGGTGACTAATACAGCAGTGCTCCCTGGTAGTGGGAGTACTGGGTGATTATTGACATATTGGGTGATATTGATGATGGTAAGTGGAGGCCTTGGGCAGAAAATACATGTACAATTCTCTTAGCTATGAGATTTTCTGTGTCCTCTCCCTTCTGAGAAACATTCCAGGTACTCAGGATTTATCACTGCTCCATAACTTTTATCAGTTCTTGTTGCATCACCAGAGAAAAAATCCACAGGAGCTTCTGACTGGAATAATACTCAGAATAAAATGCTTCCCAGTGAAACAGGTACATTAAGATATGACTTAATTTCTTGTTTTCTTTCTCTACTCCACCTTGTATTTAAAGGAGGTTTAGACTGTAGTGCAGGAACAAGCAAATTGCTGATGCTGTAGCCAGTATGAACAGTTCATCAACAGGCTCAGACTGTACTCAAAAGTAGAATTACAAGCATCAGAGTTTAATATCAGAAGTAATGCCACGTGGAAGAAGTTATGCATAAAATAACAGTTTCCTAGTCCACTGGCCTTTCTGTGTGTGTTACAGCATGGAAGTCTAGCATGAGTCTTCAGTTTCCTGAGCAACCTAAAATGTTCTGCTGAAGTTAGGCATCTAAATAAAGGGTAACCATGATGATTTTTTCATTTGTTTTGTGGGTTGTTTGTTTTGTTTTGAAATCACAATGATGACACATTTTCCATACTGTGCTCCTACACACCTGTGCAAGTGTCATTCACCTCTGCAGACTCAAACTGAGTGCACATGGGTGAGATCAAAGGAGATCCTGCACCACTCTTATCACTGAAATCTATATGAGGAAGAAAACATCTTCTTACCTACATGAGTATGAACTTACATAGCAAGTTGTCTCTTAGAATATAAAATCATCTGACTACAGCCTTAATATCTTGTCCCACCAAGCGTTGCTCTTTTTTAATATTTTATTTTTATTCTCTTCCTGACAATCTTGCTTCGGAAAAGGCAAGGGGAAAAAAAGCATTTATTTAAGCTTGAAATGCTGTCTTGGTCTGGAAAAACAAGCCTTTCCTGATTTCCTAGCTTTGTGCATAAGACTTTAACGAGTCACATCTGGTGGTTCTTCATGTCATGTTACATTATGAATCTTTATGGGTAATTAACTGTTTGGGTATGAAAACACCCACGCTAGTAATGGGTCAATGGGCACATCCAGTTTTGGAATTCAACTCAAATTGTTGAGTCTGTCTTCAAAGAAAAAACACACTGTTTTCTTTCTGATGAATTTGATGAGACAGTGGTAGGACGGAGAGTAAACAGAAAACTTTCTCTGCATAAATATTGGCTGCTGGAAACAGCCAGTGTTCTTCCCTCCTCATCTAGACTCTATTTGGGTATTGCCATTTGTTTAAAGTACTATGTAATTACACATATTATAGCCATGAAAATAGTTATTTGAGGTGATACTGGAAGTTCCTTGAACTGTTCTTGGATTAAAAGTGTTATTGAGTGGAATTAAAAAAACAAAAAGGCATATTTCCAGCTTCAGCAGGAGGTTGTAGAGTCAGAAAGTTTCCTCTGACCTTTGAAGTACGAATGGCTCAGAGTCATTGCTCAAGCTTGCTTTGCTGCTTACTTTTTTCTTTTCTTCCCCATTCTCTTCCCACCTCCCACATGGGACTTTGCAAGTGATGGTGTGTTCCTGAATATTTCTGCGCTGATTTCTGAACCACACCACAGTCTGTGCTAATGCTGAGTTGTGCTGGTACCTTCAGTGGTTCTGGAAGGGGCAAAGGAAGACAAGTGAGGTGCTTTCTACCTTAGAAAAGGTGGAAAGTGTTCTGGTGCTTATAGTGTTCGTAGTGTTCTGGTGCTTCAGCCCCAACCTCGTGCAGCACAAATCACAACAAAGAGCAGATTCCTTGCCCATATCTGTGCAGTGCAGGAGCTCCTTCCCCAAAGCCCTTGGTGGTGGGGATGGAGGAGAGCAGGGGTTTGCTGTCGACACTGCTGGTGTGGAGCAGGACTTGGTAGAGCTTCAGCTCGTGGCAATATGTAGGTAAAATATACTTCATTCCAATTTGAATTAGTTTGAGGCCTTAATTTAAACAATGAAATTATTTTCTTACTGATAATGTACTGTGAGTCCAATGGATGGACAATCCTGAGCACCCATGGCTCAGCTCCTTGCTGGGTGCAAGAACCAGGCACATGAGAAGTTAAACCAAATATCATGAAACCAGATCAGGTCCGACCTGTCTGCTTAAAAAGTTACATCTCTAGTTTCTACATGAATTTTTAATTTGAGATTACAACTTTGACTGGAAGTGACAGTGGAGCAGATCATTTGTGTAATTACAGCAAGAGTCGTTGAGGAAGGGAAGAATATCTCCAAAGCATACAAAACATGAAATGGATTTGATGGTGTATGAACTCTGTAACCAGAGCTGCAGGAACCTTCTGGCTTAGCGAGGCTATAAACCTGGTAATGTCACGGCTGAGGCACTAAAAAGTCATGAGATCAGTCTTTCTCTGCACCTCAGGTGAAGTTTAGTAATTAATAAAGTGGAAAAAGTGAACTTTTAATGAGTCTGAGAAGGTTTAGCCACCCCGCTAACAGCAGAAATGCTAATGTGGTGCCGGGCAGAAGCAGATGGGACTCGCTGCAGATGGGGTGTTTAGCATGTGAAAAAAATTCTGTGCGATGGATTTGAAGTTTGTCCTGCATATGCTAAATTCTGTGTGGGAAGACTGCATGCATTATACACTGAACATTAGCTTAGTCTTCCTCACTGCCTTGCTTTCAAGTGGCACGTTTTCCAGAAATGTATTTTCCACGTGTCACCAATCTTTTTCTTTTTAATGGAGCAAGCTGCCCTTAAGCTGATAAACACTCACACGTATTGTAGGGAGATGCTTTACACTTTGTCCTAGAAAACATTGTGTATAATATCTATAAATCAGGGTTTCTTTAAGCAAATACACAAAGAATCTGCAGAAAAACAAGAAAGCAGAAAATATCTACAGACCAGGATTGAAGTGATATGTTGTTGAGAAGAGAATTTCCTATAGTGATTAGGGAAGTGCATGGGATGTGCTGCAAGCAACAAACTCTCTCTAAATACCGTGTCTGAGGAAAATAATCTTAGGCACAGTAATTTGTACACATTTGAGAACTTGGTAATGATCCTAAAAGTCTGTTTTGGATAAGTGGGAAATTCTTTTCTACTATTTAAAAATGTAAAATCAAATGCAATTTTTTGTTGCTTATATGAAGATCAGAGCTAATTAGCCTTAGTTAAGCAAAACATATCCTTTGAAAATTGGAGACAAGTTCCTTTGCCCTCTGAAGAATTGCCTGTTATTTACTTTGTTAATATTAATATCCTGCAGCCTCTAAACTCTGAGTCAGTGTCATTGGAGACAGCCTTGTAACAAACAACTCAGACCTCCAGTAAAATAATGACTTTTAGATAACTTTTCTTTTGTTTTTTCAACAAGTTGAAATAACTGGTGAGAAGTGGAACCTAATATTCTTAAAGTAAAATCCAGATTCAAGCCGCAAGCCTTTGGCAATCTCAATTAGTACCTTCCCCGCTATATTTTGTATGCAACTTGAATATAAACCACCAGAGCAAGTGAAGCTGTTTCTGTTGGGATCTGTAGAAACTGTAAAGTCATAGGAGATCAACTGGAAAACTATGGAAAATATCACTGAGGGCGATGTCAAAATGAGTGGAGTTCATTAACATAGAGATGAATACTGAAGGAAAGGGGTTAGGATGACGAGTCAGCCAACAATCTTTTGAAAAGGCTGCAAAAATGCATGACTTGGCATTAAAAGCTCTTTGCCATTTGTGTTCTGCTTGCACTTGGAGATCCCAGCAAAAACCTTGTCTTTTCTAAAATCGGCACGATTTGTGCATGCAGGAGGATGTGAAAATTGCCCTGAAGAGCTGAGAGTTTGATGCTGGAGTCAACACCAAGGAGAGGAGATGGGCTTCTGGCTGCACTTAACATGCCCTCCAAAGTCAGTAGATGTTCAGTGAAGCTGAGGCCTTCCAGGTGTGTCCTGATGTTCTCAGGGCTACAAGCAGCCTAAAATTATAAAATAAATAATTTTAAAAAATCCCTCTCTGGTAGCTCAATTGAATTATCTGAAGTGAAAACAAATGTTACTACTAAAGAATGAAATACTTAACCAGAACTCATGATTATGAGGCTATATGCTGCTTATCATTTATGTACAGTTTTAATAGCTAACATCTAGGTTACAATTTCTGAAGTGTTTAGGAGTTTCGGAAAGCCCTTCCCACTGATTTCAATGGGAACTGAGCACCCACATCCCCAAGGTGACACTGAAATTCCCTGCTTACACATACCTTTCTACTCAGTGTTCACCAGGTTGAATGGAAGCAAAGTTTCTGGGCTATGATAATTTCATACCAGAATAAATCTTGTATAAGTTAAAATCCCTGGAAGCTCCAAGGTAGTAGGAGTTATGTACTGGGGAATCTTTAGCAAGATCACTGAAGAGATTACTGGTTCAATAAATGAAGACTTTTATCTGGGCTCCTTTGAGACAAGGAAGACACCAAGGGACTAGAGAGAAGCAAATACAGCCCCAGTTTGGAAGAGTGCGGGGAAAGGACTAATAGAAACAGCAGGGATATAATAGAGCAGTGCATCTGACCTCAGTGCTAGGGAAAACTCTAGAAACGTTAATAAAGGATGAGATCACAAAACATCTGGAGAAATAAACTAGTCGGTGTGGTTTCATAAAGGGTAAATCCTGTCTGACACATCGTTGGAATTTTTTGTGGGAGATATGTAAAGCAGCAGGGGTGACAGTTTTGGGCTTAATTCTGTCCTTTGTGGGCTCATGGTGCTGATCTGAAAGGATTGTTTGGGTAGCCGGGGTGTAGGGTGGAGTAATGCTGGTGTAAGGGGGAGGAATGGGAGGGGTGATGGAGGCAGGGCCAATTTACAACAAATACTGAGGGTTAGAATCTAGCTTTGTGCATATATTCTGGAAAAACTTAAGCAAAGGTGGTACCCTGTTAGAAGAATAAAGTGGTGGTGATGGATTAAATCTAAATGAGATTAGGAATGTGTGAAAGAGATGGTCAATCACCTCTTCTTGATATGAACAGCAGATATTTGAATTCGTAGCTCTGAGTGGTGAGGATATATCTCTAACAGATACATTTTGCAGAACTCTGAGCGATGAAGAGTTGTAGCATTATACTAACACAAAGCAGAAGCTAAACCCTACGTAGAAGTATGAACTGTGAAAATATGAGAGTTCAATCTGGCACATTGTAAAGTCCTTACCTGGAGCTGTGTGACTGCCCTGCCTGAGGTGGGACACCCCACATCACATGGACATCCCTGGGGCTGGAAAGGGCAGGGGACAGCGGGAATGACAGAAAGACTCATGAAGCTGCTGTGTGCAGAAAGCCTGAGAAACCTGGAAATGTACTCACTGGGGAGGGAGAAACAAGCTGTTTAAAAGATATGTTTTTGAAGACTTCAAGATGCTGAGGAGGAATTGGAGAGTAAATGAACTATAGATAAACTCTTTAAATTTACTCAGAATCTCAGAATGTGTCTTCATAAACTACATGTAAAGAAAAAGTACCTGAAATAAGAGTATAGATACTTGTGATTCAAGCAGGGTTAAGAAACTGTTAAATTGCTGACCCAGGATGAAAAAGGAGGCAGCTTGCATTCCCATCTAACTGTGCTAAAAAACTGGGAGACATTAATGGAGCTGGTATGGGGGTAGAAATCAGTTCTGTCCTTTTCTGGCATAATCCCTATCTTAACTGGTTATGTAGTTAAAAGCCAAATAATTCACATTAAGTACTAAGACATGCAAGGAAGGGATGACTGTGCAGGCAGAGCTGGTGGGTCAGCAGGTACATGGTACTTTGCTTGTCTGGATGAACTGCCCAAGTGACATGAGGAAGGGCCAGAATTGTGCCCGAAGGAGATATATTTTGGTTTATAAGCTGCATCCTCTGTTGATTGGCATGATTGCATCATTCCCAGAGGCTGGGTTTTATTTTGTTTCCTAATTAAGGGGGGGAAAAAAGAAATCCCACAAGTTAATGGGGTCAAGTGGAAAGCAAAATGAAATTGGGAAAATAAATAAATATAAATAAATAAACCCACTAATATTTACAAAGGTGGGGTTTTTTATATATAGTAAAGATTCCCAATACAGAGGAATTCTGCAAGAGAGAATGGTAGCATGAAGTGAAACTGCTGCAATCTAGACACGTGCAAGAGTCTGAGCTTACCAGGCTCGTGTACACAGATAAAAATGAAAAGTGCATCAGTCCTGAAATGCCATTGAGCAAAGGGAATGTGTGCCATGACCTACAAGGAATTATCTGGCAGAGATCTTCTTAATTTCATTGTTTATCCACAAACACTCTTGGTGTGTGTATGACCTGCAAATTAGTCCACTTAGAAGACTGTAGTGGTATATGAATTTATGGAGAAACAACATGAGGAAAATGGAGGCTATACACATTTTTTAGTAACGGGAGCTGCATGTGTGTTCTCTTATCCAATGTGTACTGAACTTTATGCACAAAAATAGAAATACCACTGTTGCATCATGCTCAGTGACACTGTTGATGTGATGTGAGCCAGAACAGGCGAGCACAACAGTCTCCTCTCTGCTCTAAAAAAATCACTTCTCCATCAGATCATATGAGCACAGCATAAAGCTACTCACATTTTTCTTAGCATTATTCAATCCCCATTACTAAACTGTGTTTGTTCAGAGTGGGTGTTTTCCCTCATTGCAAACAGCTGGTAAATTAATGTGGATAAAATAAGACTCCATGGGAACTTTTCAATAAAACTCATGCTTGATGAAAATGAAGCAAATGCTTCTCAGGGCTTGAAGTTGTTCATGTCAGTTTGTTGGTTTGCTTGGTTTGTGCGTACTTCTGCTCTTCTTCAGGAATGGTGACCCTAAAATACTACAGGGAAGCTGTTTTGGGATTTGATATCTGATGAAAACAGGAAATACTAAAATCTCATGCAAAACAGCGCTCTAACACACTGTTCTAACCCTCTTTGTAGGGCCAAGATCAAGGGGTGGTGCAAGTTGCAAGTGTTCCATCTAATTGCTCAAGTGCATTTCTTTTTGAAACTGCCTCCTTTGATAGTTCCCTGCCTATTTTTTTTCTTTTTGTTAATTTTGACAATATAACGTAATAGAACTAACTGGAAACTATTACTTCAGCTACTTCAAGTTACTTACGGTAACAAAAAATGAAGCAGATATAAGCTGGAATAACTCCAGTATCTTCCCAGAGCATGAAGCTGTTGTGTCAATGAAATAATATTTCTTCTTCAACTTGCTTCTCACTTTCCTGCATCTCCCCCCACTGCTTTCAGGAATGATTCATTAATAGCTGCTCTTCAGAAAAAGTGAGAACTCCTTCAGTCCGTAATTCAGTCACAATTCAAGTACTGAGTCAGTTTTGAACCTTTTTTGTACTGCATCATTATATAACCACCAAAACACACGGAGTACACAGGTTATAAAGGTAACACCAAATTAACTACAAGACTGTTCACATCTCCCTTCAAAGTCCTGTTCAGGTCCACAGGATTTCATCCTAGGCTTCTAAACTGGCTTCTAAACTTGGAGTTGCTGTACCTGCTTCTTATACATCTATTTTTTTCCCAGTTATGAGCTGTGTGTGTGACTGATTCTGTATGCTCGTGACTCACCCTGCTGCATGGAGTGCTGTGACCTGCCTAATCAAGTGCCATGTGATTCTAACCTGCCGAAAGTGATGGAAATTGGTACGCAATTTAAATCTGCCCTGTCTTTTTTTTTTTTGCTACAGATAAAAGTATGTTGATTTGCCAACCCCAACTGTGAGCTGTTCCTGCTGCCTGAACTATTTTCTCCACAACACTTGTTTTCTTTGTGAAAGCCTTTTTCTATTGATCTGAATTGACTTGTGCAGAAAAGCCTTGTGAGTTCAATGCAAATTGTTACTGTGCACTTACTGTGAGCAGCAGAGCAATACCAAAGGATGCTGTTGTGTAGATGTGCACTGTGCGTATTTCAAGACATGTCTCCCCATATTGATATTCGGTCTGATCTTGCGTTTGGAGTATAAGCAAGCAGTCAATTAATGCATTTTTAAATGTTTTGAGGAGAAGGTAAATCTAAAATCCAAGGAGGGTACATGTTTGGGTAGAGGAATGCTGAATCTGCATGTTTTCCTGGATTGAACAGAAATTGATCTTAGTCTTTCAGTGGAGACAACATCAACTTCTAGATATTTTTTTTAGCCTGGCTGTATAGTGGGGATGGTGAGAAGCAACAAAATGAAGCCAGAAGGAACATCTGAAATAACTGGTTTTATGAAGTTTGTGTGCCTGTTGTGCAGCTCAGTTACCCTACCAAAGACTCATGGGTAGATTTGGGGTAGGAAGAGATCTCAGTTCCTTGAGGATTTATCCATGAATACTCTTGAGCTGTAGGTCCTTGCTGCACATGTGGGGCTCAGCTGTTGAGTTGCTGATCTGCTGTAGTGAGTGGGGCAGAGTCTTGTTGCTTGAGGAATATCAATGCAACAAGGATTTGGCGCTTTATCTGTCTGCTTGTTGGGTGTAGCCTCAAAAGTGAGACTGGAAAACACAAGGGCAAGGCCTATTGTAGGTGAACGTTTGCCCTCTGAGTACGTTAGAGCACTCATAGAAGGTACTCAGTGTTCATGATGAACCAGGTCCAGAATAAGAAAGGTTTGATGACAAAAAGGCGGCCCCCCACTTTGTGCATCTCCTGAGCACGAGCTGCAAAATGTGGTTCCAAACTGTCAGCTAAACCATAAATTATCAGATTTATACTTGCATTAAAGTATCTCTGAGCCTGGCCTGCACATCTTCTTGATGGGTTAATAAACTTCTGCCCATGGAGCCCAACTTTCAGTTGCATTTGTGGAGAGGTCAAAAGCAGGAATAACTCCCAAGTGCTGCATCAGGCTTCTTCAATTGAACAACCTGAGTTACGTTTACATCTTTGGTGAGGAGCAGGGACATGCCTCCCCATTCCTCATACTCTGGAGTGGAAATACTTGCGCCATATATGACCAGAAGACAAATGTGAACAGCAACCGTAGTCTAGAAAATATCTTCTGTGATGCCTTTGTACATGACTTGAAGGGCAGCGATAGCTAGAATGGCCATCATTCATGTGGAACATGCTTCCCATGCTATGATTTATTTCTGTTGGAGGAAACAAGGACAAAACAACTTTTAGTGCCTGAATGCAGAAATGATGACATTGCTGGTGGTGCCACCTACCAAATGATGGTGTCTGGTTTGATGACAGATGAGCAGCTGCCCACCTCTGCACCAGAAACAGGAGCTTCTCTTTAGCAAGATGAGAAACAGGAATTTCTTATCTTTTGATAGAAAAAGTGAGGAGTTGGGCAAATGATGTAAGGCTTGTTGCTTAGTTTGAGGTCAAACCTTCTCTGTTCATTTGTCCAAGGAGAATTTAACACCAATGTTTTGTTTGTTTGTGGTGGTATTGGTTTTGGTTTGTTTGTTTGTCAGTTGTTTTGGGTTTTGTTGTTGGTTGGTTGGGGTGTTTTTCTGGTTTAGTGTGCACATCAGTTCCTTATTTAGAACAATTTGTTTGCATAGAGAGACATGAATCCTTCTCCACTTGTATCTCCTTTTGATTGCTCCCACACACCAGGGTTGAAGCAACACATGGCCTTGCAGGAGGAACCCTTCTCCAATGCCTGGCAGGGGCTCTCAGCTGGGGAACTGGAGAGGCTGATGCCTGCGGGAGGTTAGAGGCCGGTAGGAAGTAAAGCCTTAACGACATTTAGCAATGACTCAAAAAGCAGAGCCAGGCTTCTTTCCCCAGTGATATGCATTGCAGCCCAAATCCATCAAGGCTCCTGCATCCGACTTCAAGCTCAGGAGCGGGTCCCCAAAGAGCAACGCATGGGCTGCAGCAAGTCTGTACTTACACAGGTTGTGTTGATTCAGGATTAAGGTGAATAGAGCTGGCTCCTCTGGGGATGGATATATTAGACTTTCAGAAAAATTTCTGACCTTAACCATGCTCATTTTGGGTTTTAAGTAATCGTGATGGCTCCCATGGCATCACACCTCCTGAAACTTGTGGTTGGTCGCTGGTGTCGTTAAATAGTAAAGGCTTTGAGAGGCGCCAAAATGGTTCAAAGGAATAAAAACCATTCAATTGAGCGTGAGTTGAGCACCTCGCTCCCCCAGGGCCTTAGGATGCATCTTATTTATGTCTTGTGCAAAATTTATGAGACATTCTGGTGACTTTGGGTGCACCCATTCAAAGGTAAACGGGGAATTTGGGGTCTACTCAAAGCCCTGAGCTCTTCTCAACAGCAATGTCACAGGCCAGATACACAGAAAATGGCCCATCAGACAAAGTTATTCCTAAAAAACTACCCCACTGAAGTATTGCAGCTAAATAATCAGATCAGAGTAGCAAAGCTCATATGTGAATTTAGAAATTCTTCTTCTGTAGTAACGCTTGCACATCTTCAGAATTGCATGGATTTGAGGAGCAGAAAATAAATGAAAGCATTTAGACACAAACTACAAAATCCTTCTGAAAGAAACCTTTATTTTTCTTTTAATAATGTAGTGTTAAACCTGCTTTTTCTTAAGAAACACTGAGCAGGAACATCATGTGGCTGTGCTGTTCCTGGTCTCAGCACCTTGTCCATGTGAAGGACTCAAGCTGGGACACTGGAGCAGAGTGGAGCCTAATGGCTGAGTGAGTGACAACAGCACTGCCACTGAACCACATGTGCCATTTGCATGAATAGCAAATTACTTCATTATAATCTCTGCTATTTCCATGAATACCAAATGAACTTATAATAACTGAACTCCTAAAGAGTTGCCATTTTGTGTTTGTTTGGGGTTTTTTTACAAAAACAAACAACAAGAACAAACAACAGAAATAGTGAAGAAGTTAACCTTGTTATAGTTTGGAGAGGTGATATTTCAACAGTGTGTGGGAAAGATTCAAGTAGTTGATAGTGGTTTCTGCCCATTGTGTTTTGCTTTGTTTTCATAGAAATCTCTCATTTTGAATGCTAAATACCAGATAATGAGGGTGTAGAATTATTTAATTGCTTTACTGACAATCTTGATTAAGTGTAGGGTATTTTGAAAATAAGCATTTCTTCTGTAGAAGGACAACATGGAACACTCCAGGAGTACACAAGCTAATGAAGGGTTTGTAGGTAGCACCTTTTAGATTGCTCTTAACTTCCTGAGACAAAAAAAATCTCATTTCAAGTCAAAGATCTGCTCTCACAAAAACTGAAATTGTGAGGTACATTTACTTTTGTTAGATTTATACACCACGTACTGCAAATGTCATAAAATCTGTAAGAAATACTTTGCAGCTGGATTTTTCCTTCCCTGCCCAAGCCCTGAAAATTGGGGTTTTCCTGTGTTCCCCCTGTTCCTGCTCTTTGCTTTTCCCACCATGGTCTGCACTGGCATCGCAATGCATGAGGATGGTTGTGACTTTAGTGGTGTTGAAACACAACAGTTTACCTGTATGAATGTGTGTGATGTGGAATCAGGCAGGGCGAAGGGGCTTTGACTCAGGCACCTGCAGCATGAAAGAGAAAAGTGAATCGCAGTTGAACTTTTCCTGCATTGCAGGAGCAGCTACTGAAATACCAATTAAAAGCTACAATGGGGGCTTGGGGTGGATCTGGACAAGAAGAAACTTCTAGGTCAGGCAGGAGAGTTGCGATAATAATAATAATAATACCACTTACATTTCCCTATTTAAGTTTGTTTTTTTATTGTGTTCAGCCTGAAGCTGATTTTTTTTTACCTTGTAACATAGTCCCTAATTGAGACACATGAAGCTCATAAGAGGCTTTAGCCAAGATTCAGCTAGCCACAAAAGTCATTATCTCATTTTCATTTATTAACATGATATTTCCAATGGATTAACAAGGGTTTCCCTTTTGTTACCTCTGCTATGGCACTTGCCCTAAAGGGGCTGTTGCGTCTCTCCATCTCAAGTGACTTCTTACTCACATTAGATTACAGTAACGTACAGGAATGACATTTATTATATTTCTTACATGAAAATTCCCTATTTGAAGTAGCTATAATTGCTGGAAATAGGATAAAGTGGACTCAAGTGTTGATTTTAGCAATGAGCTAGTATCAAAATAACTGCTGCTAGAACTGGGCACGCAAGAATTCTCTCCCCTAATTTCAAATATCTAATCCTGTAGTATTTTTGGAATCTGCATTATGATGCAGAACCAGTAATTTCAGTTTTCTGAAGAAGCCAGAGGTCACCTTAGGAAACTACTTTGTGTATTTTCCACAACACTCGTGGTTATTTTTCAAGTGTTAGTGGTCCTACCATTCCACCAGGCTGCAAAGCGCGAACTAATAATACAAATTTTGGTTAATCGGGAAAATTAAAAATTAATTTTAAAAGTAAAAACGGGCTGCCTCCCGGGTGCATTGCAGCAGGGGCAAACCCCTGTTCCAAACGTGATTTCCAGCTCCGCTGGCTGCTCTCCCTCCTCTCCCAGAAGGCTCCTCCAGCAGCGCTGCGGTGAGGACCTGCAGAGAGCCTGTCTGCTCCAGGCGCTGTCTGATCTTGTCTGACATAATTTAAACCCATGCTTCCTGCTTTAGGTTTACTTTTTTTTTTTTCTTCCCAAGGCCTTGAAAGGTTCAGTGAGAAACAAAAATTCACCGAAGCAAAATACAGAGTAGGTGATTTAACTCGGTGCGGTGCGTTTCTGCTTCGTCTTGCCCGATATAAAGATGCTGCAGGATGCATGCCATTGGGAGTGATTTTAAATCAAGCTCCTAATTCTTTGTGCGTGCTAGATTTCTTCTGACTGGTCCCTTGAGAGGTCTCAGCCCTAAAGAGGGTGAACTTAATGGTGACATTTAGGAGGAAAATAGTGTCTCCCTGCTCCAGCCAAGCCTCCATGGTGCAGCTGGATTTAGTGCTGTTCCTCACCTGTATTTTGTCCAGAATTGTTGTTGCCTGCCTGGAGGCGCACAAAGAGTGAGCATGGAGGTAGCACACAGAGCAATGGCTTGCTCTTTCTGGATCAGCATTTGATAAGCCTAAGGATATGAAAATCTGGAAAACAGGCTGAGGAGGCTGGAAGAAGAATTCCTCTTGCCTTGTCTTCTGCAGGGGAAAAAAATGTGGTAGCGATATTCAATCCAGGAAGCTCCATCACATGTCAAGTTTAAAATTGTAACCTACGGTGCTTTATAAAAATGGTTATGAACACAATCACTAACAGGTTTCAACATAAATTTGTAAACCAAAGCAACGCTTGCTGATGCGTTTTGGAATTTCTTCTGCACTCTATTCTGCTTTCCACTTTATCTATTAAATAGCATATCAAGGCTGATGTCTTGGGAAACAGGGGCTGTTCAGACCTGGATAGGGAGGTTGGCAGCAACAATCTGTGTTGGCCTCCTAATTGTGCTCCCTGATTTGGTGTTGTAATTAGTCATTTGAAGGAAAACTTAGGAGGGACCTTTAAAGAATGGGTTTAAACTTTTGGAAGGTGAGGGCAGGGAAGAAAGATACTTTAAAAAAAAGTGGCATATACATAAAAGATACTTTTTTATATTATCCATTTTTTCTGACAAACTTTCTTCTTAATATTATATATAATAATAAAACTCGTGTAGGGCAAATGGCCGTCAATTGATTGGGGGCAATTGTTTGGAGGGACTTTAAGAATCACAAAAAATACACTTGAGTGACACGAACCCGTCCACCTGGGATTCAGATGTTGTCACCAAGTGCTCAGCTTTCCCTCACTCAGCCCCTTCCTGTAGTTTGTATTTCACATCAGGGTTCAGAGAGGTGGTTTGGGTTCGCTACAGCCTGACCAGAAATGGTGTTCAGTGTGTTCTTCCTTAATTTAAAAAAAAAAAAAATATAGTATGAACAGTTGGAATAAAACCTGAGTTTTGGGTAAGTTCCAATAATGTGTTTTTCATTGCATGAGATGTGATGCCTGTCAACACTTACTAGTCAGATTTGCGTCCTTTTTATATATCTTAAACAGCTTCCCCCCCCCTCTTTTTTTTTGTAGCAAAGAGGAGTGTCCTGCATATCATGGTTCCATCTCCATACTGTAATTATTAATATAGGGTAGAGAGAGGTCACCCATGTTTTTTGGCAACAATTACATTCCCATGTATAAATCATGATAAAGCGCTATTACTCTGTAGGGTACACTGATGTTTTCAATTTACCCTGTGTAGAACATCCTTTCTCTCTTTCTCCCTTAAAAAAAAATAATAGAAAGAAATCTTTTGTTCCTACAATATAGATAAACTCATAGATTTCACAACCAATCAGAATAATATTAATAAAAATAAGGCATTGTTACAAAGTAGGTCCTAACTATGCAGGCTAATGTTTCAGTAAGTCCGCAGTGCACATCCTTTTATAGCCAATTAAGAGGATGTTTTATTTCCCTCATTAAAAGTGCAGCCCACAGTCACCATGTTGAATCAAATAAGTACGAGTTTGCACATCCTGCGCACAACCTTTCCTTGAGGCACAGTAGCATTTGTCATCTTTATAATAAAGCTTTCCAATTTTTCTGATTAATATTTAAAAAAAATAACATGACCCGAGGAATATATATATATAACATCCTTCTTCGAAGGCATTCTGTACTACACCGCGCTCTCTGGTTTAAGGCTAAATGTACCATTAAATCGCTTTGTATTCTCTTCGAAGACTTATTTTCCCGTGTTTATGTGAGGCAGCAGTCTTTTTTGTGCTGTTTTCATTCTCCCAGATGAGAGGGAGAGATCTCACCAGCACATGTTGCGTTTCATTGGCCGCTGCCATGCTCCTTGTCTTCCTTCTTGCCCTGCCAGGTGAAGAGTAGGGGATGGTCCTCTAGAGATTGTCCTCTCAGCAATTACTGGGTCATTTTGGTTCCATGAACAAGTGGTTTCTGAATTCAACTCCTTGCATCTTTCTAGCAAAGCAGAATTCTGTGATTCTGTGTGGGACGGAGTGTTGTTGAAAGGTGAGGTCTTATCCCTTCATCCAGGTACCAAGACAGGGCAGCGGTTGGGGAGATCCAGCTCATGGGGTGCCTCTCTTCTGGTTCATGTGGCAATTTGCTAATGTGACCATGTGCATGTCTTTGGTAGAGATGGCCTGGAGAAGTTGCTTCATCTTGTAAAGGCACATCTTCCACCCCACCTGTGTGTCCTTGGGGGTCTCCATCAGGTAGAGCTTTATTGAACTCAAAGAGCTTTGTAGTTGTGACAGACTCTGGGAAAGCAGATATGTGTTAGGACCTAGAGCTTTTTCAGGCTGCATAAAAACTGTTTTTTTCTTATATTTTTTTTGCTATCCTATTTAAATGCATATGTCAGATAAGATGACAGGACCCCACACCATGGTCAGCTTTGGTTGACAGTGTAAAGCAACAATGAAGGTATTAAACAAGGGTAAAGAATGAGCAGGCTGAGATTTGACAGCAGAGGTACTAAAACTGTTTGTTCTTATGTGGTCTCATCAGTATGTTAATTTCTGGGTCATCTTTCTTTTTTTTCCTAACCCCCTCCCCATTATCTCTTATCTATTCTCTTTCATTTCTTTTTTTCCCCAACAATAATTGGAGGCAAACAGAGGAAAACAGGGAGGTCTAAGGTCAGTTTTGGTATTTTATATTGGCACCCATCACTAAAGCCCCTTAGGTTCTTCAAACCATTACGAGTAATCACAGCTAGAATAACAAAATATAAGCTTTAAAACTTAAAGGCTCAATTATTCAGGGCTCTCTGTAAATTACAGACAAAGCTAACAAATTTCATACATTAGTCATGGTAAAAAATATTAAATTCCATGGTTTGTCACAGATTAATAAGAAAAAAAGATTAAAACGGCAAGTTGTGTAAGTAATTTAAACAAATGGTTGTCAGAGATTCTGTGTGTTTGGCAAAGAATTAAATAAGTGGATATCAGCAGCTGAACTTCTTGCAGAGGAGCCAAACCCTTTTGTAAAAGCTGAGGCTCTTTTTGAATACTAAAGTAACATTTTACTCAATCCTATAACACATTCAAAACAGCTGTTGAACAAAAAAAAAAAAAAGAATTTACCATGCAGTGTCACTTGTATTTGTCTTAATCCATCCCCACCAGTATGCCACTCACTGAGGAGGGAAAAATGGAAACTCACTTGGACCAAGACTTGGCAGATGCAGAGAATACCAAGAAAATTATTGAAGGCTGGAGTGCTTGTTGGAGGGGGTGATAATGCTGCACGCCACCAGGCAATTCTTTCTGTTAAGTATCACCAAGAAATAATTGCAAAATGTTCTTTACAGCGTGTCGGTACTTGGGCAAGTGCTTGCTGGGCAAACTGGCACTGGATGTGAAAGGATCCCAAGCCCTGAGCAGGGATGGGTTGTGGATCTGTACCGCAAGGGACCACAGCATGCCTGTGTGAGGGGACATGGAACTGCTGCCCGCGGCACAGAGCAGTCACCATTGATCCAACTTCTGCTGAAATAGCGTTCTCCAAATTCCCCGCTGTTAAGGAGGATTATAATGATGTGCACAGCACGTGCAGTGACGGATTGTGCATGAGCTGTACGCACATTCAACCTGGGAACATTTCTGAAAGTTATTTGTCTATTTAAATATATATATTTATATTTTTATGTATTTATTATTTATTTATTTATAACTTATTTCCTGTCTGTTGGGAAGAGGAGGTAAATCTTCCTTCTTCCTGATCTCCTGGAGCTAACAGTGTGATATTGAGAAGAGCCTCACCCTGCCTCACATTTCAGCCTGATTCAGAATGCTTTTCATTTTATATTTTTTTTCACTTTTTACTCCTTTAACCCTTGCTTTGTAAAGGGAAGACAGAGGGGATATCAAAGCTGTGGTTGATAAAAAGGGAACCAAGTACTTACCTTCTGAATTTTCTGAATCCTAATTTATCTTACTTTTCTCCCAATTTACTTTTCTTGCATTTACAGCTTGTGACAGCTCTGAAAACATGGGTGTGGTGTCACAAATAGGCAACTGTTGCAGTTTTTGTTGGTGTATTTATTTTTTTGACAAATTCTGCAATTTGGACATTGGCTCTTACTTCAACGCCCATGGCACAGTGTGCTGCTACAGATGGCTAGAACAGGCTTTTGCACTGGGGTAAAAGGTTCATTCGCATTGAAACGGGAATTAGAGATGGAGATTTAGGACAGTCCATGCCAACATGTATCCAAACGCTTCCCTGAGCCTTACAGCTCAGGCCAAATGGGATTTGATGCAGAGATGTCTTTACCCATTTTCTTGAGCTGCCGTTGAGGAATGGGTTCTACCTTTTTGTTCAATCGCCCAGTTTCAGCATCACAGTGACTCTGGGAATGGGTGCTTTGAAATCAACTCAGGCAGAGTGATCCCTCAGGGATAGCTTGCTCAATCAACAAGGGGTTTAGTGTTTTTGGTAAATCTCCATTTCACTCAACGCGATTTTCATATAATTCGTAGTGAGTGAAACGACAGTTGGAGGGTGGGGAAATATCCAGCCTTCATGGTTTACCTCTTTTAATGTAAAGATTCATAGTTTTTCATCATAAATTTCAGGGAACCTTGTGTATGTTTGTTCAACATAAAATCTACTGGTGGGCAAGGCATCCTCTCCTGTGTCCATGTGTCCACCAGGATGAAGACACTCCAGAGGCCACGTCCACTGACAAAGTTAATTGAACCAGCATTGAGGATCTGCTGTTCCCACAGCATTTCCATCCCGGCTGGGGCCAGGAAGCCCCACAGTCATCTCTCATGGGAACTTTTTCCCAGGAAAATTCCCAGCACAGCTTCCCAGTGAAGGAGGTTGAGTGTCTTCTGATATATCTTGGATAAGCATCTGCTTGTGATATTCATCCAAAAAACTGGAAATATCAGGCTCGCTCCACATTGATTCATTTCTGTAGCTGACCCAGCAGCAGTTTGTATACCAGTACCGACGATTAACTTTGGTTGACTTGAGAGGTTGCCTTTGACCTAGATTTAGAGTTGGGCTTAGATCTTTAGTGGGAAACCCCAGGGTTCACACTTGACATTACCAAATTGTCACGCAAACAGATCCACAGAAGAACAGATATTGTTAATTTTGCTGCATGTTTCACAGACGTGCATCATCTGCACGAGCTGCAGGATATTCATCTGTCTGGTTTTCAGCCTGATTTGGGGGCTGATACAGGGGCAAGCTCTCTTACTCACAATTTGTGTAACTGTAGAGGTGTTGGGTGTTTAGTGTACAAGGAAGGTCTGGGATCAGTCTTTGACACAGTCTCTCACAGCATCCTCACAGCTAAATTGAGGAGGTGTGGTCTAGACAATTGAATAGTGAGGTGGGTTGCAAACTGGCTTAAAGAGAGAAGCCAGAGAGTGGTGGTCAATGGTGCGGAGTCCAGTTGGAAGCCAGTATCTAGTGGAGTGCCTCAGGGGTCAGTACTGGGGCTAGTATTATTCAATATATTCATTAACGATTTAGACGAGGGAATTGAGTGTACTATCAGCAAGTTTGCTGATGACACTAAGCTGGGAGGAGTGGCTGACACGCCAGAGGCTGTGCTGCCATCCAGTGGGACCTGGACAGGATGGAGAGTTGGGCGGGAAATAACCTGATGAAATTTAACAAGGGAAAGTGTAGAGTCCTGCATCTGGGCAGGAACAATCCCAGGTTCCAGTATAGCTTGGGAAATTACGTATTAGAGAGCAGTGCAGGGGAAAGGGACCTGGGAGTCCTGGTGGACAACAGGATGACCATGAGCCAGCACTGTGCCCTTGTGGCCAGGAAGGCCAATGGCATCCTTGGGTGTATTACAAGGCGGGTGGTCAGCAGATCGAGAGAGGTCCTCCTTCCCCTCTACTCCACCCTGGTGAGACCCCATCTGGAATATTGTGTCCAGTTCTGGGCCCCTCAGTTCAAGAAGGACAGGGAACTGCTGGAGAGGGTCCAGCGTAGGGCAACAAAGATGATTAAGGGAGTGGAACACCTCCCTTATGAAGAAAGGCTGCGGGAGCTGGGTCTCTTTAGTTTGGAGAAGAGGAGACTGAGGGGTGACCTTATTAATGTTTATAAATATATAAAGGGTGAGTGCCACGAGGATGGAGCCAGGCTCTTCTCAGTGGCAAACAATGATAGGACAAGGGGTAATGGGATCAAGTTGGAACACAAGAGGTTCCACTTAAATTTGAGAAAGAACTTCTCAGTGAGGGTGACAGAGCACTGGAACAGGCTGCCCAGGGAGGTTGTGGAGTCTCCTTCCCTGGAGACATTCAAAACCCGCCTGGACACCTTCCTGTGCGACCTCTCCTAGGCATTCCTACTCCAGCAGGGGGATTGGACTAGATGATCTTTTGAGGTCCCTTCCAATCCCAAACATACTGTGATACCAATAATGGGGGTTTTTCACTGTGTTCACAGGACCTGATGCTAATGCAGCTTTGCATCTTGCTTTCCCTCTCCTTCCTGGTGGCAACCTTATGCTTTCCTGGGTCATTCCTGGATTCATCCATTCAATAGGTTTCATTCGTATTTAACACACACATTGGGAAGTGAAGAAAAACCTGTACTGAGATGTAAACTGTTGTCCTTCATCTAAACATCCCTGTCTGGCTCCATCACACCCACCTCCTCCAACTCCTCCCTGCCCCCACCCTTCCCAAACCTGCTGGGTGGCTTCAAACAGTCTCCTTGTACCCACCCCATGTTGAAAGGCTTCTGAGGAAATAGGTGAACTCCTCTAGCTAGTAACCTGCTGGAGGAACCTGTCAAGGGCTGGCTGTACGCACTTCAGTCTTCACAAGAATCAAAGCAAAACGCAGAGAGTCTCACAGAAAAGGGTTACAGAGAGTTTCACATATTTTTGCAGCCTTTTCATGGCTTAAATAACACTTCCCCTTGTTCTAGTTTTAAAAGGCAGAACAGAAAACTTAATTTTAACACTGAAAAATGAAGGCTCTTCAATTATTTATAACATTAAAATGTACAAATGTTTGATCAATGAACTTGAAAAAAACATGCAACTACAAAACCCATTTCACAGTGTTCTAAAGTTCATGTGGCAGAGATAAAGAAGTGAAATGATTATTAACAGACAAAGAGCGGCATTTTAATAACATTCGAGCTGTAATAATGAGGCTGACAAAAGCAAGGCAATTCAAAGCCAACACTGATCTGATGCTCCCTCCTTAACATGTAGACTGTTCCTAATTTTGCAGAATGTAAGGTATTGTAATAAAATGGCTCTTGTGCCAGAGACCACCTTGGTGTGGTGCCCAGTGGGGTGGCAGCAGCATGAGGTACCTTTATTTCAGAACTTTGGTATCTTATACTGGAGTGTTTTGAGTAAATACACAGCTGTGTCGTTGCCGTCTTTTTTCCTCAAGCTTTACTATTATGATTCATAGTGGTGGAAACATCTTTTTTCTCTTAAAAACACTGAAATATGACATTTCCATTAAATAGCATCAGGTGAGCCAAGCAAGGATCTATAGATAGTGGCAACTTTTAGACCTTCCCAGCCCCTCTGACACCAAAAAATATCAAAATGTAACATATTGACCACATACTGGGATGATCCCTGTGACACCCGAAAGGCAGAGAGCACACAAATTGTTGCTGTACTCCCATAAAACATGTTGTAGGAATAAAGAGGGGTTTTAGCAAGTGTGAGGCCAGTCTACAGCTGTCCATGTCCCCTTGCAGCTGGGGAATAAATGGGCTCAAAGCTGCTCCAGTTTTGTTGGCTCTTGGTACCTTTGCCCTTGAGCTTGCTCTCCAAGGCCCTGAGAGCTGGGAATGGTTGGTGGTGTCCTTCCTTTACAGTAAAAGAATATTTTTGTTGGATAGGTACACGTTTTTTCTTACAAAAAAAAGTTTGTTTTTCCTAATACCAATCCTTTCCAGAAAAACAAACGTGATTTGATCAGCCAGCCACACACTTGCAATAAATACTGTTTGTTCAGCGCTTTTCTGAGATATATGGTTATTCTTGTTTAAGAGCTTTGGATGTTAAGATGTCTCTTACGCAACAGCAAATGGAAAACTATCTGTTTTTACTGCACTGTAGCGAAACTTTGAAGTTTATAGGCAAAATGTCTTTCCAGATGGGAAAGGACACATGGACACTAGAGTGTGCAGCACAGGGCAAGGGGATTATTATACACAAACCTACATTTATATCCTTTTAAAAGTAAGAAAATGATATTTTGGAGAAGATGGCAAGACCTGGCCCTGGTTTTCATCAGTTAGATGTGAACAAGAGCTCCCCTTGGCTCTGCCACTGCAGCAAGGGTTCTCTGCACCTTGTCCCTTCCCAACCCTATCAGAGATGGGGGAGTTGAGAGGGATCTTCTCTGCTTTTGTGGCTGTTCCCCTTGCCCTAATGAAGGTGATTTGGGAGAGAGCATCCCTTTTTGACCCAAATTCACCCCACTGATGACCAGGGAGCCAAGCCAAGGTGTGAGCATCCCTTTGGGGTGAGCAGTGCTCCAGTCCATGATGCGACCTCCGAGCGGTCAGCTGCCCTTTCCTGAGCTGCTGCCTGAAAAACAAGAGCCCAACCTTCATGTCCTGGTCCTGCAGCTTCTAATTATGCCCTGCACAAGGCCTTAGATGTAAAGTCTGCTGCAGAGGCAGGACGGTGACGACGATGAAAGGGAACAACATCAAAAGTGTCAGGAAGAGGAGAAGGCAATGCCATATCAGTGTTGAAGCTACATGCATATTCCAATTTGCTATGTGACTGTGTTACTAATTTGAAAGGGGAAAAAAATCAGATTATACATAGAATGGCATGCCATAAGGTGCCTCAGGAATATGCAACTGAAGAGTTTCTTAACAGACGAGTCATGTGTTATTGAATCTAGTCTCCACACACAAATAAAGTATAATTAGGGCTCATTAGGAATGGAGGTAGGGCTGCAGAATCTCAGGTCTGTCTGCAGCCACCCTGGTAGGCATGAACAGGGAGGAAAAAAAGACCATGGCGCTTATGCTTCAGTGGGGAATGAGGAGACGCAGGTAAGCGCTGTCCTTGCGCATCCCAGTTCAAGAGGATGGATTGTCTTTTTCAGTCTGGTGTTGCAATATTTTCAATATTACATAATTGATCTGGAGGGGGGGGGGGAAAAGAAAGTTACAAAAATTCTCTTAATAAAATTTAGTATATTAATAAGACTCAGTATTACATACAAAAATTTGCCATTAAATATTTAAAAATTCTATTAATAAAATATAGATTAATAAAGCCTAATATTAAATATAAAAAATTAATTGGGTGCAATTTGTTGACTTTTTAATGTGAAAACCATGGCAAGAGACCTGCCAGCTCTTACATGTATAAAGGTCCATGATGATGGCCATATGATGAAGGTTCAAGAAGAGGATGTTTAGAGCTGAGCTGAGTCAGCAAAAATGGGCTGCTAAGGAACGAGCCAGAATGTGACCTGACCCCAGTATCACTGAATCCTCGTCAGATTTCACCATTGGTCTCTGCAAACCAGATACAATAAGGTATGATGTGATGCAAGTAGGGAGCCTGGCAGGTGGTGTAATGGGAGCCAAGGGTGTTTCCTAATCTGCATATCCTGATATTTTTGAACAAAACTTCCATATCTACACTGTTAATGTGAATGAATTTTGCTGCCGATAAGAAAATGTATGGTCAGAACCTATGTTCCAAGAGAGATGAATCCTTGACTGACATCAGCCATCCGGGCACCATCACTTGCAGCGCACAGCAATGGTGAGGGGGACACAGCACATTGCAGGATCAAGCATATTTAGGCTTAGACTGAAATAGAATATGCGACTTAGGTGTGGAAAAAATTTCAAATGTCGAAAGTCTGTTTTACAAAGATATGTGTGATATCTAAATTTACTTTATCAAAAAGGAGAAAATTCTTTCAAGCATCCTCTCCTACGTGTATGGCAGTTTTGTACTGGAGATGTTCCTGCTTTGTTCTTCCAGGACAGTTTAAACTCCTGTCACTGATGTTTTCAGAGATTTCTGGCCAGAGGTAGAAAAAGCTGCACCTTTTACCTCTGCTCAGACAGTGTTTACTGCAAATGGTAAAACGGTGTTTAAATTGGGATAAAATACTAAAATTAATATTCATTGACTTTTATGTTTCATTATCATTAGAAATTAGTTTATTCTTGGGTAAGCAGTTTATAGCAAGTTATAAATATTTTCTGTTGACCTATTAACTGCCTCAATATATTATGAGGTTATTGACAGTTGTAGTAAAATTTACTAACAGCTATGAAACCTTTTAACATACTAGATATGTCTAAGTCTCTATAACACAGAGAAATGACTTTTTTTAAGATAATCTTTTACTGATATTAAATTCCTCCAAGATTTTAATATATTGTCAAAGTTTATGGGTCATAAAATAAACCTAGAGCTTACAAAAAAAATTTACACAAGGATATTATTTAAGAAAAAGGACATGTAAGTTTTAGTACAGTAAGAATGATGATATAAGCCACTGAAACATATAAAAGTACATACCAAATACAATGTTAAAATAACATTAAATGTCTTCTATAAGTCCACAAGTCAAGGTTTAATGTTTTTTACAGTGCCTGAATCTCTTATTATTGTGTCTAGATAATGACACCCTTGCAGTGCAGCACTTAGAAAAGCTCACTGTGGGTAGATGTAAAAGCATGAAATAATGATAGATCAAGAAATCCTAATTTCGAACTCCCTGATAATATAAGGTTAGGGCTCATACTTTGTGGGCCTGATTCAACAATGTATTACTCTATCTTGAGCCTGAGGTAAATCATTTAAAATCAATAAAAATGGGTCAGCTGGCTGGTGTAAATTGGCCTGCCTTCATTACCGTCCATGGATGGATGCCAGTTTACACCAGCTGAGAAATTGGCCGGGTGCAGTTATTTCTGTGTAAAGCTGTCAGAACCCAGTGATTCATCAGGAACTGCACATTTATGATGGCTTCTTCCCGTTTCCTTTATATATATATGTATTTAAAAGTTGGGTGGTTCGACACTGCCCTTGAGATAAGAATGATGTCTCGTAACCTGCTCCACGTTCAATAGAAGTGTTGCATTTCTCTTGTTAGCAGGCATTAGGCACTTGATGGAAAAGTGTCTGAGCATCTGCGGTGTCACGAGATGGGGAAAGAGCAATGCTGGAGCTGGAGCATCTTCCAGGTTCAGCTGAAGGGACCAGTGTCAGAGCTCAGCCTGTGCCAAGAGGGTCCCCTTTCTGTGTGTGTGGCTGTCGCATGTGCCCAAGAAAAATCAGAGAGATAAAATTGCATCCCAAGAGCCAGAGGAACAGCCTGAACACCTTGAAAAATGAAATATTAGCTGTATTGTCACAGGAAGCATGATGTATCTAATGAAGCTAAGCTGGGGAGATCCTGCTGCCAGCATTGGTGCTGCTGCCTGGGTTGTGCTGAGGGACATGGTCCTCACCATGGAGGCCGACTTTATGTCATGACTTTCCTTTCTAGTAGTTTCCTCCTCTGACACTATTTTGAAGCTGATGAGGTTCTCCAAAACCATAGTGCCAAAGCTAAAGAACTCCTGAAGTTGGGGGGGAAAAGTGGGGGATATTTTCAGCTTACACTTAGCTCTTTCAGAGAAAATATCCCAAGAAATCATTCAATAGTGGAGAGCTGCAATTGTCATAGGTCCAACCAAGAGCATGACCATACATGAAACAGCTCAGATGAGCTGCTGTGCTTCCCTTTTGATGTCATCTCACCTATATATTTTGGGTGTCGTGCCTTCATTCAAGGTGCACCAGATCCTTCAGCAGAACAGAACACGTGCTCCCGTTTAACTGAGGTCCTGCAGGACCATCACCTAAGGCTAAAAGTAGCAAAACCAGCAGCGTTCATTTTGGTTTTATGTATTGTTTGTAGCCTGGGGCCATGCCTGGTGGGCTTTCCACCTCGAAGCTTGGCTCCACATGGGTCCTCTCCTGGAGGGCCAGAGCCACCCAAGTCCCAGGAACCTGGTAGGGCTGGAAGAAGAGCTGGTTTGCCTTGTGCAAGCATGCAATATAACTGATGTGACTTTGTGGTTTCCTACCTCAGCTTTGAAATATAGTAAACTCACAAAAGCTACTGTAGAGTTCAGAACAAACACAGGGGGTATGTTTAGTTATTTGTTTTTGTAGTAAAATAAAATATTTATTATACACAGACACCTACTGTGAACAGAGGGTAAGGCCACTGTGTTTTATCTCTAGGGTGTCATGTTTGACTTCCATTAGGGATGTATTATAGACCTGTGGGTTTTCATGAATTCAGAAAGTCCACTTTGAACACTGATTTCAAAGCCTACAGGGGGTGTGAGGAATGTAAGAACACTGCTTCGTAGGAAGGAACCTGTTGCATCTAATAAACACCTTGCGTTTGATAAGTCAGAGCTGAGGTATGCTATAAAGGCGTTCTTATTTCTGATTTTTTTTTTCCCGTTAGCATGATTTTAAAGGAAGATTTCCAATTGTTTGCTTTGCAACTTTAGCCCATCTGAAAGCTTGAGGTGAAGACAATGAATGAGCTCCTGAAAAATACGCCATTACATCAGCATACTTTTTACATTTTACTCTAATTCCCTCCCAATGAATCATATGGGAGGAGAAAACGCCATCAATGATCAGGTGGATACCGATATATCTCTATAAGTGCCTTTCAGATTAATGATGCTGTCCAAAACTCTGAGTAATGTTTGAGGGAGATGCATGGACGGGCCATCAGCAGAGTGCGGTGCCACAGATGTGTGGGCTGCCAGCGTTGTGTACCCCCACATCACCCTCATGATGGGCACGGAAGGGTTGACCATGAGAAAAGGCTTGTGGGGCACAACACTGTGCAGATCACAGCTCCTGAACAGCCTTGGTGCTCAGCAGACCCATGTCTGCAGGAGGTGGGGAGCAGACACATGTTCTGCTCAGGGCACAACCAGTGATATGTGGACATCGTCTCAGCCCAACAGAGGGTTGGAGACAGCAATGAAGAGGCAGAGAGGATGCCAAAGGAATCTGTCATGAAAGCATGAAACCTTCAGGTGTGACTTTTCTCCACCAGGACACTTTCCCCTCCTGTCCACATCCCTGTGGCTGGACAGCCGGGGAGGGATGCATTCCCTTCTCTTCAGACCACGTATCTCACCTTGAACCGTGCAATACAGGTGACAGTATATGAAATGCAAACAGCTCAAGTAGAGAAATTGGTACCTCACTCTGCAGTTGGATGCCACCAAAGGTTTTGCTTGGTTTTAGTTTTGTTTTATTTTTTCTCATGTCCATCAAATTAAAAAAAAAAAAAAATTAGAAGATCTTTGTGAAACTAATGCAGGAATCATGCAACATAGTTAGAGCCATTTTGATTTACCTTCTCCAGACAATGAACAATGGTTTATTTTGAATGTTCATTCTCTTTATCTATGTTCTTCATTCTGTTTATCTGGCTGTGGGGGAATGCACATGGATTTGTTTCCATAATGATTTTGTGGAAGGGTCAGAACTCGCTGAAACCAGATAAGCGCAGGAATCAGTGAGCTTCTTATGAGCATTGAAAAAGATTTGGCTTTGTTAATGTTTCTCACTGTAGAAAAGATACTAGTGAATAGTGCCTATTAGACTGGGCATAACTGGGATTGGAAAAAGTGTGGTAATAGAAAGTATGTCTAGAAATAGTCACACATGCTACTACTAAACACTCTGCTGCTACTAATGGTACTTTCAGCTAATGCATCTGTCTTTTCAGTTCTATTTCAGTGATACTGATTTGACATGGAGTAACGTGTTCAAAGGAACTTGATTTTCATTTTTCAGTAGGTGATGGTGTTCACATGCTAAATGCTGTCTAGCACAGTTTTCAAAATACTCTTAAAGTCAACCTGTCAGGGTAGACACTTTCAAAACAGCTGTGTGGTAGAGTAAGCAATAGACAATATTATTTACTTGTATCTACATAAAATTTCAGTGGGAATAAGAGGGCAGTTGAACCAGACAGCCCATAAGTATTCAATCATTTTTGTTTTGTTTTTTTCCTGGGGATTTCACATCAAGGATGCAAACTGTACCTCTATTACAGTCAGTAGTAAAATTCCTAGAAATCAAACATTCACTTCATTCCTGCAAACTGCATCACATAGAGTTTTCAGTAGGATAACTTCAACTTTAGAAACCACTTTGAGTCCTGCTACTCACTAATAGGATTCTCACCATCTATCCAAGGCTGCTGTGAGCGTATGGGGCTCTTCCCAGGTCCTACATGCAGTATTAACACCCTGTGAGAGAGGTTAGCAGCAATAGTCATGGACAGTAAGTCCCAGCTTGGTTATGTGCTTCCTGTTCCACTTGAATTCAACCATTAAATCTGAACTTCCAGTTCAAATTAAATATGTCATGACCAATGTCAGATATATGGACAACTTCAGAATGGAATAACCCAAGGCAATCTGCTCTGATCGTATCATGCCTTAAGTCCTAGACTAAATCCAGGGAGAATTTTAAAAAATAGCTCAGTCGAGCATTGATCTTTTCCTGATTCCCTGCCCCCCCAATAATCTTCTTACACACATTGCCCCCACTTCACCCTTGCAAAACAGCACTGTATCATACAGGAATAACCCAAAGTATTTCAGTAGTGCTGATATTGTACATTTGTTATTGACCTTCTTCCTTCCCATCTCTCATCTGGTGTGTTCTAGTTTGACAGTATTAAATCATTTTATTTCTTTCCCTCTCTGCCAATATGCTTCTCTGTTGTTATACTTGTTACATAATGTGTGTAAAGCGTTGTAAAATGGGATGGCAGTGCTGCAGAAAAAACACTGCAATGTTGTGGTCCAGAGTATTGTAAGCAGGGCCTGGAGATCCTTTTAGAGGATCTATTTTAACAGCTCCGTTTGTCCATCCCTGTCAGTGCCGAGCCAAGCTCAGCACCTGGCTCACCAGAAAATTCCATGGGTGTTACGTGGGCATGATGTCGAGGTGTCCTGCTGGAGCTGAGGGACTGCAGTGCCTCACATGTCAACTCCTGGGGTCAGCAAGTGGGGGGAGAAGGGATGGGGTGCAAGTCCTGTGTACACTCAGAGAATGGGACACGAGTGTGCAAAAGGCTTGTAACCGACCTCGTCAAAAAAGCAAAAAAGAAGTTTTTAGACCTCCTTCAGGATTTATTATTATCTCTAGTAGGATATTGTATAACATACTATCCAGTAGAATATAATATATATGAGATTTTTTTTTAAAAAACCACTTTGATTTCGTGCATCCATCTATAACATTTAATATAGAACCCAATAGTGCAATCCACGTTATTAGATGGGGCAAGAACTACAGTCAACTGCATTATCTGGGGAACATTATCATTGCAACTGTCCTCCTCGTTTCTTTCCCCATTATTTGGCCTTCAAAAAGTAGTTTCTATAAGATGCTAGAGGAGTGCTCCAAAGCATTGTTACTTCTGGACTAACAAGGTGTTTCTGGTGAGAACAGTGTGGTTATGAAGCAGAAGTGCAGAGCTGGTGCTGAGGCCAGTGAAGGTCTTTACTTGGAAACCCACGGCAGAGACAGTGGCAAAAATGTGTACTAGTGAATTGATAGTGGGCAAGCTTAACATTTACATAAAGTCCAGAAAAGAAAATATTACATTGTACAACTTGACTTTAAAAATGAGTCCTTGGGTAAGATCCCTCTCTGATTTGAAACTCTGCAAGGATTTGGAAGAGTTTCAGATAAAATGAAAAGGAAAACAAAGCTCACACTCCTGAGATCACTCAACTACATACTGAAGAGTGAGTGTGACGGTATGTTTTGTCTCTAAAGAAAATATCAGAGCCTATAGC
Organism: Patagioenas fasciata; assembly: GCF_037038585.1. Classification (NCBI taxonomy): domain Eukaryota; kingdom Metazoa; phylum Chordata; class Aves; order Columbiformes; family Columbidae; genus Patagioenas; species Patagioenas fasciata. Next base: position 41,193,544 of record NC_092527.1, read on the forward strand.
GACCAAGATAGTTTATAAGCATGAACATAACTTTGAATAGCCCTAGCTCCATTTTAGCATGACCTCTGCAACTCCGCTCTGAATAAAAAGTTAAAAAAATATTCCCTTAATAACAGCTATACACTAGAAAAGATACCTAAACTTAGCAGATTTGAAAGTCACAGACATGTCTTGTTTCTAGTGATAATGCTGATTGACCTTTTCGTATTTTATTAATTATAAAATATAAGGTTTTACAGGAACCTAGGAAAATAACTCTCCCTAAAGATGCAATGCATGCACACATCAGGAAACACAGGCAGATAGAATATAAAGAGCCTTTTATTCAACGCTTGAAAGCTTTCCTTTGTTTCTTTTCTCTCAAAGTTTTAACTCTTGTATGTTTCTTCCCTTGCTGTGAAGTGGTTAATGCACAATCTGATATTTTTGTTTTCGCAGAGGCAAGATGCGGCTGCTCTTTCCCCACACACTGGCCCTTTCACATAGCTTTCCTCTCCATCTCAAAACAGGCTTTACTAATCTGCCAGCACAAGCTTCCCTTTGTCCTTCCCATACTGTCAGGTATGGTCAGCAGTGTTAGGAAGTGGTACCAGTGGAAGGGAACGATAATTTTGGAATATGGATGATTGTGCACCCCTGGTCATGCCCTGCCTGCCTAACTTGTCCTGTTCCACCTCAGCTGTCATCATACCTCAGCCATGTGTTTTCTTTCCCCCACACTCATCCCATTAAGTGGGCTGTGCACTCTAAACAGTCCAGTGTAGATACTTTTTCTGCCTGTACTGAGCCATTTTGGCTGTTATTTTGCTTTATTTGTAGTTTTTTAGATTAATTTAGCAATTTCAAAACATGAAGATTAAGTTGAGCATTTTAGTTTGTTCATTTACTCTTCTCTCCAAACACCGACCTTAAATCCTTCAGCTCCATCTCCAAAACACACGGGAGCTCCCTTTGGTCTGTGGGCTCCTGGAAGGGCTGCCCCGAGTTTCTGTGCCAATAAAGTCACTCCCAAGGCTGACCTACTGCAGTGTCATTGCTGTGACTCAGGGCAGGATCACTCCCAAACTCCTCAGCCATCAGTCACGTGCATTTGTGCAAGAAACCCTGTAAAAGTGAAAGCTTGCATTACCATGAGCTATCAGTAAAGTCAAGAAAAACCCCATGAGGAAAGGATTTGGTGTGCAAAAGTGGTTTCCAATGTCCCCTTTGACTTTATGTGGGATTTTAATGCTTCTGCAAAGCATGGTCCTTCAAGCACCCTTGGAAGGAGTGGGCAGAATCTCACCCATGACAGAAGGGTCCAAGCCTTGGTTATTACTGACCATAGCTGTTGGATACGGAGCAGCCAAGGCAAACTGTACCATGAAGAAATGGAGACACACTCTCTGTGCTAGATCCATGTCAGTATACCAAACCTGGAAATATTTCTGCAGCAGTAAGATGTGTACCTGCATGTACATGTATGTATGACAGCAAAGAGTTTTACCATTATTGTACGTGTTCAAAATGCTGGGGAGATGTGGAAGTCCTTCAGAATGATCAGTTCTACCAGGTGATCTTTTTTAGCTGATGGACCTCTTTCTGTGCTTGCTCATGTCTTGCATTAGTAATAGCAGCACAGACACAGTGTTTAGCAGCCTTCAGAAGGACTGAGAATTAACTTAGGATGGAAGGAACTTGCTGGGTTTTGTGTTCAAAAACACTGGAGACCCTGGGAAACATCAGGTTGCGTTAGCTGAGGTTGTGGCTCATCAGTGGGTGAACCAAGAGAAGGAAAGAACAGGCATTGTTTAACACATTGAGAAAAGGGTCCCATTGCTGAGAACTCTGGTAAAAGGGACTAAAACACCAGTGTGTCAAGGAGATTCTGTGCTTTTTGAGTGCCTGAACTTAATGGACTTTTCTGGCTGAGCTGTGTAGCACAGCAACCAGCAGAGCACTTCCCTCCTTCACTCCTGCTCTTGTCTGGGACTATTCATGTCATAAATCATTCACAGCTTTACTAAGGTGATTCTTACACAGTCAGTCTATATCTTTAACACAAAAGCAAGGAGGAAGTGGAGGTGGGGGGGGGGGGAAGGCAGAAGGATATATCCCAGTTTCTTTAAGCAGCTTTTCCATCTCAGTAAGCAAATTGTGATATCCAAACTCATGTGAGAGCCAGTTAGAAATGCCAAAAGTATATTTAGTTCCAGTACACATGACAGAAAGTCCAAGGTTTCTTGTTCTTTTCCCAGCATACCACTTTGCTGGGATTTTGTCCATGAGCTAGAGTCCTTCCTTTTGTTCTTCCTTCCCTCCCTCTCTCCCTTCTGACCTCTGTTTTGCTTCATCCCTGTGCATCTTCTTCTGGCTGGTGGCTCTGGACCTCCCTCCCAGCATTCTCTTATGGGTGCTGCAAAAGGTTCACAATGGACAAACTGGTCTTCAGAGCAGCAATTGCTACACCCGTAATTTTTGCTGTTCATACCCCACTGCAGCATGGCAAAAATGTACATTATGCCATGTCTGCCAAGCCTTTCTCAGAACAATCTGATGAGCTGCACTGAGTGTGATATGAACAGCAACAGCAGTTCTGTCCTCACCTGTTCTCAAAGTCCATCAGTAGGAAGTTTATTGCCTTCCAAAAGGTTTTATATGTCTATATGTATAAAGTTGCTAAAAATTCTCTTTTCTTTACAAAATTTATTTTCCTGTAACAAGGAGTTGAAAAATCCAGTCAATTTAAGACCTCTTCTGTTTCTCAAAAATCTCTATTTTGCATGCACTATCTGCTGAATGCAGTTGAAAGTAGTCCTGACATTAACTTCAAATACTGCGGATTGAGTGAAATTGCAACATGCTATGTGATTAGATATATCATGCAGTAACCTGTTTGCAAACTGATTTTTGAATATGATTTGAATATATAGAAATATATGTTGTTCAGTATAAGTATAAAAGTACCTTATGTACCAATAGTAGTGAATTATTTAAGAAACTAAATTAAGAATGGCAAGTGGGACATATGTTACTAAGGAGTGAAGGAGAATGAGGTGGTTTTTCTTCTTCAAATCTTCCAAACAAGAACCTAGCAAGAGCTTGCCAAATTTGATATTTAAAGACAAAGCTGTCTTGAGCCAAGTTCAGAAAAAGGTCTTAATGTCAAATGTTTTCAACTTCTTTTTGCATGGAATGAACTGAAATTCAGCCAAACAAGATTTCTCAGATTTGGAAAAGAACAGGTTCCCTCCCAAGCCCAGGAGAAGCAGGCCAAGTTCCATCCTGACAGCAACATTTTTGCCAAAGTTATAAAAACTGAAGTGAAAGTAACAGTGCTGTATCTGGCATTTATAAAGCAGCTTCATCCCAAAAGCTCCTAAAGTGTGTTACATATAGCAGGCTGGATTCCCCAGCCCTTAGTCATATCTTGCTCATATACATTCTCATTAAAATATATGGAATTTGAGAGCTCAGGCCTGAAGGTCCCATGCAGGAGCACATGGTTTGGATCCATTCCCATGTATCTCATGGTGGGAACTCAACAGCAGTAGACTGGGACCTTGGCTTTGCTGCAGGCTCAGTCTATAAAGAGTGCGAGTGCCAACCATTAGAAGCCAGCTGGAGAGGCATGCTGGCCACCAGCAAACCAGCTTGGGTCCAAAACTGGACTCTGTGGTCCAATAGCATTTGCTCTGCCACAGGGTCGTGGATACCAGGGTTTCCCACCAACCCTGTGGGCATCTTAGCTCTGTTGGGATTAGGACATCTCAGCTCATGTCCCACTAACACAAGTGACCTCCTCCACCCCTGTTAACACAAAGTTTTTGCTTAGGCTGTCGCCAAGAAGATATTTGTATTCATGTCTTCTGCATTTTTACCTGAACTCAATGCTGAAAGCTTTCACTGCTGCGTTACTTCTCCCAGCTCTTCTACTGGCTTTAAAATAATTCAGTTTCTGCCGGAGTGCCTCCCGTAATTCTATGCATACCTATGTTTCCCATAGATGGCACTGGAATGTTACGTGTTTGTTACGTTTGTGTTTGTTAAGCTTGTGTTTGTTACATCTCGTTACATTTTTGCTACATTTTTGTTATGTTTTTGCTACATCTTGTTACATTTTTGCTACATTTTTGTTATGTTTTTGCTACATCTCGTTACATTTTTCCTCCATTTTTGGTATGTTTTTGTTACATTCTTGTTTTTACCTAGATTTTTCTCTATTTTGGGGGCAGGGGTTGTTTTCCCTATATTTAATGAATAGGTTTTGACTCAGAGTTGTTTGTGATTGTGTCTCAGCTGCTGGGAAGTCTAACCTTATCCCTCTCCTCTTGCTTTAGGTTCATTCCTTACCATTGACTAAGGGTAGAACGTGGCAAACCGATTCCCCGTATCCACATTAAACTAAGAATATCCACTTAAGTAATAAGATTTTAATTACCCAAGTCAGAATTTCATATTAGACTCTAATCTGACACATTACCAGCCTAAATTAATGTCAAAAGGTGTCTACATAGAGACTTTCATTCATTTAATGGTGGTTAGTTTGGGGCCTAAACAAATTATTTGCAAAAATATCCAGACCGCTGTAGAAATGGCATTTCCAATGCTAATAGACGTTTGATTTCCAATTAGTCCTCTGCTCACTGCAAAGGGTAGTGTTGCTTTGATCAGTAGCTGATTTACTGCAAGCATTTCAACAGAAGGGTGTTAGAAAGATGTATCCTTGAAGTATTTTTGTAGTATGTGAACAAGAACGTACGTGTAAAAAGGCATTTAACAGCACTGTAGCTAAGCTGGGATATGTAGACTGTGTGCTTGGCTTTGTGCCTTTGTTACATCCTAAATAAAACTCTTGAAGATGCACAAAATTATCTCCTTGTGTGACCCAGAGCAAGTAGATTCTGTTCTCTCTTCTTGAAGCTGTTTTTTACAAAGTTCTGGGAATTCTTATGATTAAAAACACTAATTCACATTTTTATCTTTATTATTTTTTCTTCCTTGTCTTGAGTTAGATTCCTAAGTCGTACTACAGAAATCAAATGAAGCACTTTAAATGTTATTTTATTAAACAAAATGAACCTCTTGATAGTACAAAACTCTTGCACCTTGTAACCACAGGTCCATACAGAATTAACTACAAAGTCCCGCAAAAGGGTTAATGCTTGCTGGCAGTTTGGCCATATTAGAACAATTACAGTGATTCATTGTCTATGTCTAATGGCATAATCTGATTGTAAAGACAGCAAAGTGGGCGTTGGAAAATATACAGCAGCCCACTATAGTCAGTGTGAGGCATAACAGGAAATGATTGTGGGTGTTAACCATGTCACAAACGGTTGGATTAAATGCTGACTCCACAGCCGAAAAGCCAAATAAAGATATGGGAAAGCGACCGTATATGTTTCAATAACAATTAGGAGACAATCTAATATTGTTCTCAGCAGCAGAAAGTTGCAGCGAAAGACCCACCGCAGGTGATTCTACTTAAAACTCTATTTGCTATCTTTCTAATGTGTGAGCCAATAAGTAAAGCTGTTCCAAATAATTCGCTTTGATTCGTTCAGAAAGCAAGGTATTTTATATTGAAATAAATAGGAAATATAACTCCTGATTATGATATTGTCATTAAGGTACTTATTTTCAATTAAGAATTTTTATTAGCTCTCATCAAGTTGAGTAATGAAAGTGCTGTAAAATATAGTTCCTTTCCCACCCAGCCTGCTCCCTCCCGGCCCTTCTGCAGAGGCCTCACCTTTCTGTGGAGGCAATGGGAAAATCGGAAAGGAAAAAGGAAAAGGCTTTAGATGGGCCGTTCCAATAATTTAGTAAAAATGGGCACAATTATAATCTCTTTTTTTTTTTTAACAGTTACGGCCTCTTGGAGGAGCTAATGCAAAGCAAACACTATGGTTTTTTTTTTTAAGGCAAAGGTTTTAAAATCACAATAAACCCATTTTGATTGTAAATATACTTTCAGCTACATTTTATCAAATAATCTTACAAAAAAAAAATCTGCTTTATGAAGTTATGATGATTTAAGTTGTTCTTTCTCTCCATTTCTCTCTCTCTCTCCTTTTCCACATATATTCTCTGGAGGATCTAAAAATAAGCCTCTAGCTATACAAGTCAGTGCTCCAGGTTTATCCCAGAGACTAAGCAGTATTTCACAAAATACCTTTATTATTTTCTGGGGTTCCTCTGCATTGTGTGAAGCCTCCAATGTTATTTGAGATCAGACATGTAAGGAAAATGGACACATTTGAAGCAAGGTTTGGGAAGAGGAATTCTTCAGCAGCTGTGCTATATAAATTAAAAATGATAATTCATCTTTTTCTGATGCTTGGGTTACACTTTCAGTGACTCTTGTTTGCTTCTCACTAATCTAAAAGGTATCAGTAATCAACTGATGAATGTGGAGGTAGCAGAGGTATGAAATTCTGTAGCCTCTCTGCTAACAAACACCTTCAATCTCAAAAACATGAGGTTTTTATATTCCATATGTAAACCCTTGTTTCTATATCATTGACCTTAATGAGAGGAAAACCGCTGAGTTCAGTTGGAGGAGAATAAGACCATAAAAAGGAATGTTGATTTAGCCAGGCTTTCGTGAGATAACAACATTGTTGGACTTTTTCCCCTGGTGAAATTTGAATATGCACTCCTTAAGCAAGCATTTAGGTAACACAGTGTAAACTGTTTGTAGCAATGAGGTAAAGAAAGGAAGATGAAAAGGCAGACAGGAAAGGCTGATGGATGCCCAAACGTCCCTTGCAGAACCCTACATCCTTAAAACAATATTTCACCACTGTCCAAATGCAGCTTCCTATGGAGGTCAGCTGCCACTCTGTATTAAAAGAAAAAGAGCAACCCAGCCACACAAGTTAAAACCTGAGTTATCTTTATTGCCTACAAACATGAGCAGCTTGTATTTCCTGTGCATTTATCTATGTCAAGACTGAATATCCACGTGCAAAATATAGCACAGCTGAGCATATCGATACAAGACACATCCTCGTGGTAACGAGCACCAGAGACACCTTCCTGCCTGATTAAACCATTTCTGTAGTTTTGCCAAATCAGTTGTATCTATGGGACTGAGCTTGTCTCCAGGATGGGTGGTGGGGCCACAGGGCACCCGCCTTGCCCTGAGACAGCCCCGCAAACACTTCCTTGAAGAACTAGCACATTTTTATTGCAGGAAGAATAAAACAGGATTTCACAGTCACTTGTCTTTGCAGTAACCAGCTTCTCACTTCCCCCAGCACTCCCTGGGGGTTCCTGGCTGCCTCAGGTGCGCTCCTCTGTTTATGGCCCTGCAGCGGTATCAGTTTTCCCCAAATCCCCTAATTCCAGCTACTGGGGGGTGGTTACCCAGATGATGATGACTGGTACTCACAGCACCAGCCCCTCACCAGCACACAGGGACATGAGGGTCCAGCCCTGCTAAAAGGGGCTGTTTCTTTGCTTTGTTTCCCATTACCACCCTAACCAGGGACAAAATAGGTGGGGTTTCCTGCCATTTTGTGGTTTGCTTTCTAAAACTCTCTTTTCTCTCCCTTCTCTATACAGGCAGAAGGTGAGTGTATCAATACACACAATCCCTCCCCTCCCCTTAACACAGCAAACAGAAGGTGCAACATAGAAAGTCCATCAAAACCCAAAGGGCAGGGTGGTGTTTGACTCTCCCTTATGCACGCTTTCAGGAAAGATTCCACTGGAATAGGAGTTTGTCATCAAAACTAGAAAGAAGCACACTTGCTCCTCATATAATACGTAAAGCGAAATACAAACTAATTTAACCTAGATGCCCAGTCCAGGTTTGCAGCATCCTTGCACAAATGGAAAACAGAATCTGTTGTTTTATTTTAGCTCAAGTGCAATGCAGGTAAGACCGTTTGCACTGCAAAGGTTGCAGCGTTCATGTATAACAGCTTTAAAGTTCCCAATGGACACAGGACTATTTTTCAAGTGGGAAGAGCTGACAAACCTGGGTCCAGCTTAGGAACAAAGCCTGACTACTGCTTTTGGAAGCAGAGCTTTGTGCAGGTTTCTCACTAGAGCTGAATCCGTGGTCACAGTCTAACGTAGCTCTACCATCAGGAGTAACATATCTCTCCAGAAGTGTGAATCACCTGAGCAGAAAGTTGGCAGAAATCAATTCCCGAACTCCCCAAAAATATTTCACTATTGAAAACCAGTTGTGCAAATTCTGGTTTTCCTATGTGGCTCTGCTTGTATAACACTGTGAGATACTTATTATTGTCTTAAAACGTCCAAATGCCAGCAAACAGCATTAAAAATTGGGCGTGTGCAAGGTGCGCCCCTTGATCGTTGCTCGCACAATAGAATGAATCTGTGTTTTGTAAATGAGTGTGCATACCCCTCACATGATTTACTATATACCTACAGTAATTTTTCTGGTGGGAGATTTTATGGTGCCTTGTTGAATAGTGAATGTTAAGTCAAACCTTCCTATAGCTGAGGAAAATAGAAGCCAGATCTGCAGAGAGAAAGTAACAAGGAGTTTTTGTTAGTGTGTATTCCTGCTCGTTGTAAGAGAACAGTAATTCTACCCTAATGAAAATTAAATATACTACCTTTTGTTTGTAGTAGTATCTTAAAAAAACCCAAACCCTCACACTCTTGTTAATCACCATGAACAGCTCTCTTCAACCATCAGAAAGACAAAAGAGCACTAAAATGTTCTGGCCAGATTCCAGCTTGGGGTTTTTTTGAGGACTTTCTGAAGAAAATTCACATAACATGCCTTTTTTCTATGGGAAGCATGTTTTTCCATGATTCATAAACTCGCTTTTATCCAGTCCATGAAAGGACCTCTCTCCATTATGTAGACCAGAGCTGACACATTTATGTGCAAAATTGCTGGAGCATTTACACCACTATTCATCAAGGCAGTGTCTGTGCTCCAGGAATATTACAATCACCTGGTACAATCAGTTTAACGCACATGCACAAATTCTTGGAAGACTGTGTGATTATAGCACATAACAAAACATAACAACCACTGTACTACTGGGCCGTGTATATAAAAAGTTGGGTTTGCTTTCTTAATTGTACACATGGATACAAATTAACATATGTCATTCTATTATTGAAGTAGTATTGAATAATAAGTGATTTCAGGAAAACGGAAAATATCAATTTGTTCAGGAAATTGCTAATAAGAATTGCTCTTTTCATTCCCAAAGTAACCAGCTGAAATCCAGCTTGTGCTGTGGTAGCTGGAAGTTACACCTACCTGGTTGGTTGTCTGTGGTCTGTGCGAGATAAATACTCATTTTTCTCATTTTCTTATAAAATATTTAGCCATCATTGCCTATTATATCCTCCTCTGGACACAGGTGATGTTTTCTGGATAAGCTTTGCAGTTGATCTGTTCTTTGGTGCCCAGGATTATGGATGCAATGTGTCCCCTCACCCCATCCTGCACTTCACTGGTGGCTTCAAGGCTCTGCCCTAACCAGAAGCGTGGGGAAGATGTTGGAGAGGACAGTCTCCCATCCTTTGCTGCTATCCCTCTGGAAACAGCATATGCTGTCTTCTGTTGTGGACAGAAGGGTTATATCTCACACATGGGGAGCTCAAAGAGCTTGCCAGGGTGCTGCTGGTCACCTTCCTAACTCAGAGACAACACCTGAACACCCAAAACAGTGACAGGATGAGAGGAAGTGGCCTCAAGTTGCTCCATGGGAAGTTTAGATTGGGCTGTTGGGCATTGGAACAGGCTGCCTAGGGCAGTGGTGGAGTCACCATCCCTGGAGGGGTTGAACAGACATATCAATGAGGCTCTTAGGGACACGGGGCAGTGCTGGATTTAGGTTATGGTTGGACTCCATGATCTTAAGAATCTCTTCCAACCAAAATGATCTATGATTTTATGGAGACTTGAGCTGTAGCACATACAAGAGACTTTTATAGGACTGGAGTCTCAATGTGGTTCTGTTTCAGATCCACGTATCTCAGATACCAGCTCTCACCCAAACCAGCTCTTGTTCTGCTTTGGGGCCTGGGACCATCCTGCCCCATCACTGGGATGCATGTGGCTGGCATGGAACACCCAGGCATGTCAATGACCACCTGGGTGCCCTCTGGGTTGTCCCAGGATGTGCCATGGCCACCATCCTCCCCAGCAGCCAAGGGTGAGGAGCCACACATGCAACCCCAGAGCTCACCAGGAGACTGTGAAACAAGAGGGGTTTAGTCTGTAGCATTGAGGTGGTCACCACCTCACTGACGTGTGACATTATAGCCCACAGAGCACAGCTTTGCCATCCCCAGGTAGGATGGAGCTGGATTTTGTAAATGTGGGAGAAGGAAGTGTGTAGATTGCAAAACTGTGATGGCTGTCAGGTGAGAAAAACATTTATTTTCATGAGGATTTTTGCTGACTGTACTAGTGAAGATTTTTTGAAATTGCCTAAATAAGTATTTACATGATACTGTAACCCAGAATGGTTTCAAAGGAGCCTTTATGATCTGTCAGGTCAATAATCTGCATTTTTAAAAGTCCCTGAATACATATTTGCATGATCTGTATTTCAAAAGCTCTAGTAAATATGTATTTGCACAGCAGACCATAACAATCTCTTTTAAGCCATCGTGGTCTATATATAGTGTTAATCCTCATATATTCCGAAGGCGTTTTATTTTCCAAAATAGCTTTTATTAATAAGATGTTCAGATGCTGCGGTTCTAAGGGCGATAGAAGGATGTAATCAAAAGGGATGAGGATGGCTTTTCATGCAATTAAAAACTGGTTTAAAAGTTAGGCCAACAGTGTAAGCAAGCACTTGGTTTTACCCCCCTGCTTTTAGCCCACAGAGTTTTTCCAGAAACCTCCATCTTTACAGATCGTCCTCTGCTTTCTGCCCTGTTGTGTATGGACCAATATATTGATGGACCCAAACATTTTTACACGCGGGTTTGCTTTGACCAAGGTCATCTTGGTGTTTCCATCTTAGCCTGGAAAGGAAGACTGGACACAGCCTTTGGCAGAAGCATGTTGAGGTGTGAGATGATCATACCTGACGTTGTCCTCTGGGCGTTCCACTTTGCAATCTCCTTTGCGGCACTCTGGGTCTGACCCTGGATGGTCTGGTACCCGTGTCCCTGGGTCGCAGCCAAATAAAATGACCAAAATCTGAGTGCATCAGTTCTCACCAGGAGTTTCAACCATGTTTCTACATTTCCACCACAGCTGCCTTTGTAAGATGCTGTTCAACATGATTTGGTCCAGTTTTTCTCTGCTTACTCTGACTGGACATGAAGAGTCAAATTCGTCACTTTTAGTGACGGGTGGAAACAGGTATCAGAGGTGGGGATGGCAGTTGGGACTTTCTAGAAGGATCCCACAGATATTTGAGTTAGGTATTCTTCATTCCAGTTAACTTTGCTGTTGATGCAGAAGAGTCTCTTAGACACGGAGACTGTTTTCTTTTTTTTTTTGGGAAACATTAGATGTGGTTTTAAAATTTCGGGTCTTTACCTGGCTGCATATACTTACACAGTGAGTTTTCCATCACTGTGTCAAGGCCTAAATTTTCACTTCCTATACACTGTATATGTTAATTTAGGTACTGTTACAATATCAGACATGGAGCAGAGGTTAATTTTTTTTTATCACTGCTAAGAATATGATTGTGAAGTTATCAGTGTCCAGATCACAACATGTTTTTTTTAAATACTTGATGCTCAACTTACACTGCCTTCTGATAGAATTGTAAATGTTTTCATGTATAAAATTAGAGTTAGTTGTCTTTGCCAAGAACAGATATTCCATTTCTCCAGTTACCTGTATTATTTGTGCATTTTTTACACATCTTGCGTTGAATTACCTTCTGTTTGTGGAACCGCTTCAACCTGAGTGCTTTACCCCCAGCAGTTTGCTGACCACAACCTTTGGTTTGGATGTGGGAGGGCGAAGCTCAAATAAACCATCTGTCCCCAAATTTTGCCACCCTGCCTCCCCCTCAGTTACGCACCAAGTCAGGAGGTTTTCCTTCCTCTTCCTCCTCCTTGCTCGGGCATATGGTGCAGGTAAGAGAAGGAGCCTGCACATATTGTTTCTGTTTGCGAAGGAAGTGCAGGCTGTGCTTTCCCCCACCGTAAATTCAGCCAAAGTGGTATGTCATTAATCAGGCACAGAATCTGGAAAAATCATACAGAGACTTTGTGTCTTATATTAAAAGCAGCAACTCACGGCTGGTTAGTTTGTTTATTGAAAATGTTTTATTAACACTGTAACTTGCAGAATGTGAAGAATAGGACAAAATGAGATTATTCCTCCATCCACCTCCAGCTCAGATTTTCTGCATAAACAATTTGGATCATGAACTGTAAAATTACACATGTTGGTGTCATAGCTTATGCGGAGTGTAAGTCTCGCAGATCATGGGGAACGGTAAAACACAGTACCAGGTATTTCCAGACTTAGAAGGGTTCCTCTCATAAATCTGAGTCAAAGATGAAACTCGAGCTTCATAAAGCTGACATGGCTTTCTCTATAGTGAAACAGCACCTTGGCTTCCATGTACTAAGCTTCGGATCCCACGTGAGTGCTTGTAGGAGAAAGTCTCACCCAGTCCAGCATTATCCCAGCTCCATCGCTTCAGAGCGGAGCAGATGCAGCAGCCCCTCAAACACAGATGCGTGTGAGATCTCTCATTTTTCCTACACTGATAATTGCCTATTAACATAATGCAAATTGAAACCCCTTTCCTAATGCTAGAGCCCCCGGTGCACAAAGCTTTTCTTGCTCCATTAAAAAGACAATTTTGCCCGTGCAGTAATGGAAAACGTCAAACTCAAATAGGAAAGTGGGTGCCTCTAAGTATTTCATATTTTACAGGAATATGTTTTAAATGAAATACTGCCTGACAGATAAATTACATTGGCTTTGCGTATGTACCCGGCTGATTTAGTGCTACCAGCAGTGCAGATGGTTGGCGACAACTTTGTAGGTGCTTAAACATCTTAGTACATGAATGCAATTTTTGCACTAATGCAAAACACTTGTGGAATGACCCCGAGTATGTAATGTTTTCCATTGAGAGAACTGATTTGGACTTACAGAGAAAAAAAAGTAATATACAGATTACTTCAGGTAACCTGCCGCCTTTAAAAAGAAAAGAAATGCAATTATATCTGCTCTCTACAACCACAGTTTAATGAAAACAGAAGACTGAAATGGTCTAAGTTTCAGAACTTGCAACAGGTCCCTGCTTATTAACAGAGCAGTTGTACTAGCAATTTGTTTTTGTAATTATGTTCTTTGTGGTCTACGCAGTTTTCAAATAGTGATGCAAAAAGGACAGCTGGAAATACTGCTAGTTGCTTACCTAATCCCCAGTGAGAATAAAAATAGATAACAGTAAATGAGACTGTATGTAGGAAGCTAAATTAACAGTCAAAGCTGAGATGCTTTTAAAGACACAGTATACTTCAATGTATGCCTTAAAAGATGGAGATGAAATGTATTAAATATCAGTAGGAATACTTGGCCCTTTGATTATGCGAATGAGGAGCAGAGCTCATTCCCTGCCTTATAACACCCCAGTATCATAAAAAGCAAATAATGAGCTTGACCACAACATGCTGATGGTTCCCATGCAAAAAGAGAACACTGGGGCAAAATGGTTGCTTTTGGAGTAACGCTGACTTGCCTTTCTAGGCTTATGTTTATTCTCAAAAGAAACTACGTAGATTCCTGTTTAAACTGTGATTTGAATAGGCTTCAAAGCTGGTCACTTGTCTAGTAGCAGCGTTTTACCTGGCAGCGGGGAGCTGTGCGCGCAGCCTGGCTGGAGATGGTGAGGCTCAGTCTCACGGGATGCTGGAAATATTCCGTTTTTAAGAAACTCAGCCAACTTTAGAGAGTCTGGAAACATATAAATTCCAGCTTGGGGTTCGTACAGCCACAGAGTTGATCTTCACTCAAATATCCTTCCTTTGGTTTTCTGAGCACAACTTTCCTCGTTTCATTTTAAATTCAGAGAATTGTGTTGGCACTTGCCATCACTATCTAAATCTCTTCAAAGCTTCAGCGTTGAAGGGCAGAGGGCACCTGTAGCTGCACACTGTGGCTGCACCTTCCCTCTATGCATCAAGGGTGACTAAAGCTTTGAAATTTTAGATTAACAAGGGTTTTACCTGCATTTCAGTAACTAACTAGCAAGCCAGGCTACTGGCGGGTATCAATCAGCATTTCATTATGCCATTTTGCATTAGCTGAGGATGTGACCTGCACTATTCCCTCCTGCAAAGCAGCATCTCCTAGCTGTCATTTCATTAAAGCGATGAAGGTAAATGCGTGATGGAGTGGGGAGCTGACATTTGCTGGGGGAAGCTCACCGGAGCAGCGGGCAGCTCCCGACCCCGTGCAAAGCAAACCCTCAGCGCTCCTCAGCTTCCTCTCCTGACATCCACTTTCTTGAATATTCCTCCCAGCTCTGGGAGCAAAGAGCTCGGCTGCAGTAAAATCCAAATGCGCTAAGTGGAGCCAGCAGGAAATTCACATTTTACCAAAAGCGAGAGCCAAGTGAAGGTGACGGTGTCGCCAGCTCGGGCTCCGGCTGCATTGTGAGCGCGGGGGGTTGTGCAAGGCAAATCTGGGGTCAAACGGGTCCAAGGGCTGTGGGTGTGGTCCTGATCCACAGCAAACAGAAATGAAACAAAATGGCTCGCCTTGGTTTAAAGGAAGGCCCTGAAACAGGGCCTTTGAGTGTATCATTTTCTGTATGCATCCAAAATATCGGTGAGAGGGGTCACCTTGGACAAGGATTCCTTGCAGTTCTGCAGAGCTTCTCTGAGGTTTCAGGTACTTCGGGAAGTACCTGCAGGACTTACCTGTTGGCTGCAGTTTTATATCCCCAGCTTTCTCTACCCAAATGCATCCATTCCTCTTAATCCTAGTAGTTAATGAATGATCTGCTAAAAGAAATAAAATCCCTCCACTTCCCTAGAGATGGGGAGGGTAGTGCTTGCTCCAGGACTATAAAGTGTGGGAAAGGGGTCTTTTTGGGGGCTGGGGTTTTTTCAAGTGTTGAGGGAGCCAATATGATGTGGATTGTATTTTCATTGAGAACTTGGTTTGCTGTATCTGAGGCCAGGTAAGAAAAAAAAAGAGGAAAGCCACTTGATTCTGCGCCTGGAGCAAAGTGGAGTGGTTCAAGGCCAGAGTAAACATGAAACAAATGAGAGAAGAAAAAAAACAAACGTGAGAGAAGAGAGGTGCTGTGATTTAGCAATGAGCTGAGCTTGGAAGAGGCAGCGGCTCGGTTGTGTCCCCCCGGGGATGCTCGGGCTACCGTACCCGCTGGCGCTGCCCATCTCCCTGGCTCCAGGCAGAGCCGCATCCCTGGCCAATTTTCATGTATTCCAGGGATGCTCCATCACAGGTTGTTTCCAGCTCTGTCCCGCTGCACCGTGCTGGCGGTATCTGGGTGTTTCTGATCACCTCCCTGAACCTGGCGCTGTTCCACCTCTCGAGCTGACTCCAGATGGCAGGATGAGGTTTCCTTGGTTTGATCTGTACCACAACAGACTTTTAAACAGTGTTTTGTTGCCACCATTTCCAGCCCTGAGCTGAGCTCCCTTCTCAGAAAGATCACTGCTCAGAAAAGCAAAAAAGAAAAAAGCCCCCAAAACTGTTGAGAATCGAATGTAAATGGCTTGGGGGAGGCTTCAATTGAGGTTTGTTTCTTATTTCGTCTCTGCATATTATAGAGATACATCTGATGCAGAGATGTCTGAATCAGATATGCGAAAAAGCTCAAAATTTGCCTGGACAAGACAATCTGATCGAGTTGGGTCGACTCTGAACGGGGGGTGGAACTACACAACCTCTAGATAATCCCTTGCAATCCAATTGGCAAAACCTAAAAACCCCGTGTTGATAGTCTTAAAAACTGTCTTGTGAGATAGGAACTTCAATCACATGCCTTATATCAGCAGCCATATGCAAAGCTCTAGGTTATGCACAACAATATGAAATCCCCAAAAGGCAGGCTAATTCTGGATATTTAGTCCACCAAACTGAACTATTAAGAACACTTTTTGGGGAAAAACAAAAAAACAAACCAACCAACCAAACATAACTAGCCCCACATAATTTTGTTTCCTCTGAACTAACATAACCAGAATGGAAACAGACAATGGTCATAGAGGATGGTAGCTCAAGAACAATGGTAGTCTGGATATTCAAAGAGATAAGGATTTTCAGGATTATAGACCTATCTCTTCTTTCCTCCCTGCTTGCAGCTCCCCTGCAAAAGGGAGATCCGAAGCAAAAGCGGCTTCTCCCTCCATCTGGTTGAGGAACTGATTGAAGTGCAACAACTGCTGGAGTCTCAACCCACAAAAGCCAACTCACAACCCAAATACTCTGCAGCTGGGCACCAGCATAATCTTCAGATAAACCCTTTGCTGGTGATATTAACTGTATTTCTTGCTTCTCTATTGCAGCCTCTAGGCCATGATGCTGCAAGTTTGCTAAACAAAATGTGAAATCACAGCCGCATAACCAGACAGAGCTTGAACTAAAGAGACAGGGAGGTGCTGAGATGTTAATGTGGCACTACGTGTCTTGTTGTACCTGCTGTCAGATCATGTTAGGATGCTTCTCAATCCTTCAGTAGCTCCAGATTTGGGGACAGACCAAGAATTCCCAACATTTGTAAGATCAGTATAGGAATAGGAGCAATATGGTGTTTGATCTAATAGCAGCACTGTGATGTAAGGAGCCTTGGGGAACTTCAGTAGCACATAAACTTTTTATTTCTTTTACTTAGAGACACAGCCAACTCACTCTGATCTCGTTGGACCTGCTTTGGGTGGGAGGTGGAACTCCATTTGTTTCCTAACCTCAGGACACCCCAGCTTGTCATTTCTCCTGCTATTTGCCTACAGTATTTCAGAGTTTTCCTGTTTTCATCTTTGTGTTAAACATCCTGAAGGCTGCAGAGCAGGACAGATGCAGTAGCTGTGGCATTGAGTATGTGGTCTGTGGACATTTGTAAGAAAACTCAGTTGTCTGCCCCTCCACAACTTTCTTCTTCTGTGCTTTCCTGCTGTTTCTCCTGTCCACCTTGCCAAGCATTGGAACAGGCTGCCCAGGGCGATGGTGGAGTCACTATCCCTGGAGGGATCAAACAGACAGAGATGAGGTTTTCAGGGACATGGGGCAGTGCCACGGTGGGTTATGGCTGGACTCAATGATCTTAAGGGTTTCTTCCAACCAACATGATTCTATGCTTCTATGATTTGACGATCTTCCCAGTATTCAGGATCTATAATTTTGTCTCTCAGTGTCATTCCATGCGTTCAAAGAAAAGGCAGGAGAAATCAGGATGGGAAACGTCTTCCTGGACTACTCAAAGTCCAGGCTGGACTCTTTGCAGGGAAAGTCAGGCTCAAACTCAGTTGTGGTCCTCACCAGCATAAACAAGGTCACAGTTGTTATAAAAAACTTTGAAAAAATGTTGATTGTGAGTAGTCTGTGTAGTTGAGCTGCAGAGTGAGCCCTGTTGTGGTGTCTGGGGGGGCTCAGCACCCTCCAGGCACTGACTGGATCAGACCTTGCCGTGCCAGTAGGTCAGGCTGCAACCAGCAGAACAAATTCCTCCTGTGCTGGCAAGACCCGAGCCCTGTCCCTGCAGCGGGAACTGCCACCCCACAGCATTAAAGAGATCAGATTTACAAGGAGGATAAAGCCAAACCGTCCCCTGAGGCCATCTGCCTGCTGCCACCTTGGAAAGGACTTGAGATTGGGACAAGCTCTGTGGCTGAATGCTGGGGGAACACTATGCCAGGAGAGGGGGTCCCTAATGTGGTGTCTACCCCTTTCCCTGTGCAGAAGTGACGTGCCATCTCCCCCAAAGGCAGCGATGCTGGCGAGGGCGATGCCAGCGTGTGTGCGCCAGCTCTGCAGGGCTGTGCGAGCCGCTCGCATCCATCTGCAGACTCAGCACAGGCCAGGGGGTGCATAGGGTGGGCTGTGCCGGGGACTCCACTGCAGGAAAAAGTCCACAGTATAATTACATAATAATAATAATAATAACAATAATTTTTTTCTTGCTGCCCTGATTATTTCCCTCTTCAGTTTAAAATTCCTCATTGACTTTAATCAAACTCAGGTGAGATTCACAAGTTTGGTCAATTTAGGGATTTTTTTTTTTAATCCCAGGTTATTCTTTTTTTTTTTTTAAACCAACACATGAAAAAAAAAAGGTGAGTTTTTTGCCAAGCAGGTTTTCCCAAGTTCTCATAGCTCTGCATTATGCGGCTTGGTGTCTGGAGCAGGCTCCAAGCCCGACTTCCAAATGACCTGGAAAGGGTCCTAAACCAACGTGGCTGCAGGCGAGTGGGAGTTGAGCTCTGCGGATCACTGCAGCGCTGGAGGAGACACACAGGAATCCCCACTTGTGAAATCTGCTTCACCTCCAAAAGGCAGGGAAATTCACACGCTCCGGGCTTGTAGTTTGAAAGGTATTTAGTGATATTGTTTTCCTGGAGATGTCTAAGCAAGACTCAGCTTAATGCTGCCACTTAAGAAAAATAAAAGTGAAGTTATTCTATCATCTTGCTATCTCTGTGAAAAAAAAAAAGTGGTAAATAAACAACAGCAATTGCTTTTTAACTTCCCATTGCTCCAAATATTGAATCTAGCCATGACTGAGTCCCAGAGGGTGAAGCATTTAACTTCATTTTCTAACCTTTTTTGAGGCTCGGTTTAATTTATTAAGAGGTTACTCTCAGGACAGATCACGCGACACGTAAGTGTAAATTGAACCAGGTAGATCTGTGATTTACTAACTGAGTGACTTGCAAGCTCAAAAATAGGAATGCTCTCATACACGCCGCATTCGGACAGAAGTCACCGGTGTGTTCCAGGTACCTGCGGAGAGGGCAGGATCGAGTCCGAAATCCAAAGTCTTTCCTCTCCTGTGGTGGCAGCACATCTCTCAGTTAACTCTCTTCTGAGCTGTACAAGCAGTGAGCTCAAATTTCACCTCCATTCACAGCCTTAGCCTTGGCCTGGAAGCAAATGTGTTCAGTAGTCACCGTGAGAAATACTGTTAGCCCCTCCAAGTCCAGAACAAGTGGGATTGCTAGTTTTTCCTTTCCTCTTGCAGTAATTCAGCGTGTCACCCGGCCTTACTGATGCCTGTTGAGCTGAGTGTGCATCACAGCTGGAAAGCCATCCTTATTTTCCCTTTTTTTATATACTTCTTGAAGTATCCCTTCCTGTGTCACCTTCTTCCCTTGTTTTGGGGATGGGGCACTGTGCCGTCCCCTCCTTGCTCTGCTATCATGTAAAACCACCGCAGGCTCCTCTGCCTGGCTCAGGGTCCTTGAGCATCTGTGCTGACCTGCTCCTCAGGGTCACGGTACCAACAGCAACACTTGTGGTCACCCTGCTAGTTCCAAGTGCCAGAAATTTTCACTGTATCAGGCCAATACACACCATTTTTATGCCCATCATGAAACGAACAGAGAACTTAAGGCAGAGCTGGTGTGAAAGCACTGTTTCTCCTTCAGTGGCACAGGGTTCATGCCTAGCAAAGCTCTGAATTAAAGCCTTTCAAGAGGAGATCAGGATCCTCCTAGTTGTTTCCCAGATGAGGAAAGAGTGACCGGTGACTTCATTGCAAGCAAAAGATGAACGCGTGCCAGGCAGCGATGGTCCAGGCGATAGAGCTGTTTTCTGCTCGGCCGCTGTTTTATTGTAGCTTTTGGAAGCAGCACCAGCGCTGCGGTTATTAATTTATTATTATGTGAATTCCAGCTGTTGATCGTGTGTTTCACCCATGAACAGAAAAACAGCCCCTCGCTGAGGCTGAGAGTAAATGAATTTCAGATTTCCTCGCAGAAGAACATCCGCCCCAGCCGGCGTTGGCGACGGGGACTCGCGGCACACGGTGGGACGGTGCCCGCGGCGTGGGGAACGGCGACTTGCACTTTGGTGGGGGAATGGGCTGGATTGCCACAGCTGGGGGGAGCTGAAGAGCTGTTGAAAAAGGGCTTTGATTTAAATAAACCTCCTCCTCTAAGACAGGGGTAGGGTTTTGTGTCGGGGAAGGGGAAGTGCAAAGAACCGGCCATATGTTTTAGTCCAGTCGTTATAAATTACGCCCACTCTTGCCTTGGTGCGGTGTCAAAGATGAAGCGAGGGTGTTTTATTAGCAACAGATAAATTCAGACTCAGGGCTCCATGGGATGGGAACGGAGTGACTGGCTTGTGGGGTCTTCCCAGCATCTTCCAAAGATAAGCCCAGTTCTGCCACCCTCCAGCAGCACCTTGGTCTGGTATTTTGCAACACAGCAGCCCCTGCCCCTTTGGTTTTCCCTGTCCGGTGTTCATACTTGGTGTTTAAATCACTTACAAAGACATTTAATTCTCTTTCACATGCCAGCACATGGCCCTTGTAAGCCTTTAGGGTTGGGGGCGAGGAGGGGGGTGTTGGCTTTTGCGAGCAGTATGTACATTAATTCCAACATAAAGAGCTGCAGTAAATCACTTAATGCCTGAATCAAGTTAGTTGTTGTTGTTTTGGTGAATTGGGACCATATTCGGGACTATAATAACCTAATAATGGACAGTGCAGGCATAGACCACACTGTAATGTATATTGTAGGGGAATATGGTAATAGTCTGAAATGGCAATTCTCCTAAATAAATAGCACATCAACTTACTTAAACCTAATCATAAATGGGACAAATTGGACCCATGTGCAAACAGAAACCTGAGCAGAACGCAGGAGTTAAAGAAGCCATTGTTTCCCAGCCTGACCCTGGGCAGAGAAAGCCTGTGTCAGGTTACATCTGTTAAAATGATTCTAATGCCAGCCCAGTATTTTAATTATAAATATATAAAACATTTAATAAGAAGACATTCTGGGCTTACTAAGTCTTTAAAAACTGGATGTGGGCGGAGTGGGTAGAATGGTATTCCATGTGCCCCAGACAGAGTGCCAGCGCATAATGATTGAATGTTTTCCTGTAATAAATTGAAAAAATCTGGTTTGTAAGAATGGATCCAAATCACTTGGCATTAGAAAGGTAATTTGTTACCTAGCTTCCTCTTGGAAACGGCCTGCTTCCAAGTTTGCTGGAACTTAGTTTCTAGGGACTGCAATGTCCAAAAAGAGAGAGAAAGAACAACCAGGATGCTTAGGGCTCTGATGTTCAGACGCACACACACAGACACATGCTGTTGTTTCTGCCTCCTTCCTTTTTTTTTAGTAATTCTCGGGTTTTCAGTCCTCCCTCTCATGGCTCCGAACACAAGATTCAGCAGCCAAAAAAAAAAGAGGTTACTCAGGACAAAAGCCAGATCTATAGCCACCTTCTTTGTACCTTTCCAAATCTCAAGCCTGCTTAATTATGATTAATTGCCACATGGATAATCAGATACAGTTTCAAAAGGTTGGAGATGACAGTCCAAGGACACCAGGGAAGAAGGAAGGTTCGCCTTTGTTACAAGCAAAGAAAAAAAATACCAGGTCCCTTCCTCAGCCCATAACCTTTTCTTATTTTAACAATTCCAAACGGAATTAATACCATCAGTATATTGTTCCCGCTCCTGGGAACTGAACTTCAACTGTACAATTTCTGCAGCTGTCAGTTTTTTCAGCCCTCCTGTCAATAACGCAATGTTGGGGTGCCCTTCTTCTTGAATGAAAGCAGTTTCAAGTTTCTGCTTTATGTCTGTGCTTTCTGGGTGGCGTGACATGATGAGAAAGTATAAAAAAATAATAACAGCAGTTAAAAAGCTTCCACTCTTGACTTAACTGGATCAAATGTAATAGACTACAGTCTTTTCTCCCGATTTCCTCTGCTTGTTTTAGAAAACACTGTGAAAAGTGCAGGAGATTTTGTCTTGCCAGCTCTTTCCTCCATTTAAAATCCCTTTGGCTAAGTCAAGGATCACAGTATGTCATTTCCAGCCTAACAGAAGTGCTGGGCCTTGTTCAGCTCCTATTACTAGGAGGCAAATCCCTAGGTTGCAGGCGCCAGTGTTTCTCCATTTGGCTCCTTTCCCAGTATTGTTTCCTTCATTACATTCCAGAGTGCCTCTCAGCCAGTTAATGTTTGCACTGGGAGGTCCAAATATCCAGCAATCAGCACTGAACTTTTCTCTTTTTGTTGAGAATTGCAGGTTTCAAATGCAATCACTGGCTTTAAAGAAAAACTTACAGGTGAACACAACAGCACTAATTTCCATTTTATTCACAAACAGTTATATTTTCTGCAGTTTCTCCATGTGCACTTGTAAAATGGTTTCAGGAGGTGCCTGGGTTTTTCAGAGCTCATAGGGGCTGGAGTTGTTTTATGGATTTTGGGGTAAACGCTGCCCTCCACGCACCTCTCCCACACACACAATAACTCCCATGCTCAGATACTATCTCTGAGTATTATTCCTAGTTAAGCCATTGCATTATCATTATTATTAAAACTGTAGTGAGCTGAAAACGGATGCAATCATTTGGATTGCATGAAGGGTCAAAGCATTCACACTGGCTTACGCCTCACCCCTGCGAGCACAGGGTGGGAGGTTTGGTTTTTAAATTGCTTTTGGTGTCATTTAATTTGCAAGAGTAAGGGCAAGTTGCAACCTTTTGTGCTGTTTGCATGGGGGGGTTCATAATCTGGGTTTTGCATGGGTATTGATTTTCCCATGTGGACGACTGGGGGTGACTTTGGGGGGCTCCACTGAGATGCACCCAGCATGGGTGGTCACCTCTGAGAGCATCACTCCTATTCTCCTGCCACCATAAACCCCTGTAAACAGCGACAAAACTTTCTGTACATTGACAGAGGATGAGGCCCTTTGTTTTCAGAAGCTGTGTCAGCCATACATTGGGCAATTTGAATGGTTCTATAGGAAGACTTTCGATAAGACAACCCTGTATAGTTTGCTTTCTATGGGTTTACTATTAATTTTCAAGAACTAGCTTGATAGTCGTAGGGTCATAGGCTTGATTAAGCAATTAAAAAGTCCACAACGGAAAAAAATGCAAAGGTTGGGAAATCCTCAGTGTTTTCCATAAAGCCTCCAGCTATGCATCCACCCATGATCGTATGTCATATGGATGGTGTCATAGCGTCCTAAGGGTGCTAGCTCACAGCGATGATATCGAATTCATGGAAGTGTATATGCTCAGAGAGAATACTAATGTTAACTCAGTCTAAATAACAATACTGCCAAAGGAGGAAAGCAAAAGATGAAATACAGTGGATTTCAGGAGGCAACAAGCTCTCATTTATTAAGATCACAGGCATTTTACAGGTTACAAATCATAAAGCAGAAATAACTTCATAATATACAGGTCAGGAATGTGCATGGGATATTGAGGAACTATTTCCTTGGCAATAATCTGCCACAGATAGTCAGAAGCGTGCATTTTCTGGCACAACAAATCATTGCTGATTAATTTTGTCTGCCTTTGTCTCAGAGAAGCAACGAGACACTTCACTCTGCATTTCATACTTACTTCCACTCTATTCTTTCACAATGCATAATTTTTTGCAAGATAGGCCAAACACAATGCTCTTTGTTTTACCTCTTTGACATCATTTTTGCTTGAACACAGCATACCAGACACCAGTCCAAGCCCACCAAAGGATCTGTTTGGTCCCCAGCCCCCTTTTGCCACCGCTGAAAATGTATCCATCCATGGACCTGCTGAGGACATGGTGAAGGGTTGGACACGATACCAGCATCAACAAATCGGGAACATTTTCCTCTCTTCTGGCATTCAAGGGCAAGTCCCAACATGAGTTGTGGAAATCACCACAAGAAGAAAAACTGAGGTTTCTCACTTGAGAAGTGGCAAAAGCAGGGCTGCACGCAGCTGTGAAGTCAAGGGGAGGGCTGTACGGCACCGCAACATCTTCCCCCATGCTTTATTTATTGCATCCTAGAGGCAGCCAGGATGGGTGAGGGTTTGTCTTGTCGGCTGCACATAGGAACTTCACAGCATCCCCAGAAGGACAATAGATACGATAAATGCCAAAGGCAATGTCAAAACCCATAAATTTCCTATCATTAAGATAACATTCACAGCTATTAAGCATCAACAGATCAGACATGGAGGATCTCCAAAGCAGGTGTGAACTTCTCCGGGCTCCTTGTGCTGTTGGTGTGAGACAGCTGCACGTGTCGTTATTTCTGAGCATGCTCTCCACTTCCTCAAAGTTTCTCTGCTTTCAATAGAAATTCCCGATTCCACATTGGTTATTATGGATCACTCTGAAATGGGCTGAAGGAGACTTTTCAAGAAACGAGACAGGTGTGGTAAGTCAGGGGCTCAGGAGAACCCGGGCAGACAGGATTCTCTGCTCTGATAGACAAACATGGAGCAGAAATGAACAGAGGAGGTTTTGAAGGTTTGTTCATCAGTTAAAAGCATTCCCACAGGAAGATGTAGGGGGATGAATAGTGCCCTTAAAAAAAAACCATAATTGCAAGGTAACCAAAACGTTTTATTTAATGGTTTGTGGTTGCTGTCAGATTTGGAGAGAGGAGTGACTTCTGTTGCTCCCCATCAATGCCTTAAATCCCCTTCATAGTGTACAGGCTCCACGGTTCACAACAAGGGTAAATAAAAATCACATTCTGGGGGGAAAAAGTTGTAGCACCAAGACTTTCTGCAGAACAAGGTCTGGGATATCAACCACCCATCGTCTGCAGAGACTGTGTATTCAGGGCAGAATCATAGAATAGTTTGGGTTGAAGGGACCTTCCCAGCTCCCCCAGTGCCACCCCTGCCATGAGCAGGGACATCTTCACCAGCTCAGGTTGCTCAGAGCCCTGTCCAGCCTGGCCTGGGATGTCTCCAGGGATGGTTCATCCACCACCTCTCTGGCCAATCTGGGCCAGGCTCTCACCAACCTCAGCAGCAACATTTTCTTCCTCATGTCCAGCCTGAATCTCCCTCTTTTAGCTTAAAACCATCATCTCTTGCCCTATCACAACAGCCCCTGCTAAAAAGCTTGTCCCCATCTTTCTTATTGTCCCCTTTTCAGTACAGAAAGGTGGCAATAAGGTCTCCCTGGAGCTTCTCTTCTCCAGCCAAACACCCCAACTCTCTCACCTGTCCTCCCAGCAGAGATGTTCCAGCCTTGGATCATTTCTGTGGCTCCTCTGGCCCCACTCCAGCAGGTCCATGTGTGTCCTGTGCTGAGGACCCCAGCTGCAACCCTTTGGTCAATACATTTCTGAGGGTTTACACCTGCCCAGAGGCGCTCCTGGGCTGGATTTCACATTCTTGTCTGAAGCTGGGTTGGCTTTGCTTCTTTCAGATAAGGCAACACTTCCCGATATCTCCCCCCACCCCAATATCTCCCAAATGAGAGAAAATTAATGAACCCTGGCCCTGGGCACTGCAGCAATTCCTGGGAAAGTGGAGGTTTTCATGGAAGAGCTTCCTGATTGGGGCTGGTGGAAACCTGGAGAGGTGACTAGTTTCCCTGTTTACCTAATTCATCTTTCATGTCACTGAAGTTATCAGGAAAAGTAGTATTGCTGTTAGGGGTTATGGTTTCTGTTGTTAGTGCTCACCTCCTATTCACATTCCCTGAGCCCCCACCTTCATCCTCATCGCTTTCATCCATCAGAACAACAACCAAACCAAAACCAGTGTGTTCGTAACATTTCCTCCAACTCCAAAAAACCAAAATAAACAACAATTGAGAAAAAAAAAAAACCAACAACCCCAAACTCAAACCAAAACCAACCTCAAAGCTGAAAGAAAACAGTCAACAGATGCTGATTTTCTCGCTTATTTTATAGTAATTCTCTCTGATTTTCTATCAAGATGCCCACCTGACCTTCCTTTCTCTCCAGTCTCTCCCAGTAGTGGTCAAATGCCGCTAATCATGTAAGATTCAGCCCATAGAAATAAGCTACAACTGAGAGAAATTTACCCTTTGACCTTAATGCCTTCGCGTGCACAATAGAGAGCAAGAAACGTCTTTGCTAAAAGGAATGCATTTTCCTTGGCAAAAAGGGATTTTTTTAGACCAAATCAAATTAATGCAATAAATAGAATTTTTTTTTTTTTCTGTTTCACAAAAGCAACACAAATAAAATAGAAACAATTCAGTTATTTCAGAATGAAGAATGACAAAACACATTTTCCAAGAATTTTCAAGGAACTAAAAGTGGAACATCATAAATGTTTTTGCTTCTCTCTACGTAACCGAAACTGATTTACAAGCATGAATTAATTCTGAATTAATGCACTGCATTGAAGCAGGGATTAGTTAGCCTAAAGTTGTCCATAGACAGTTTAGTTGGGAGAGCATCTCCAGAGCACATCCTTTTCCATTTCTGGTGGAAGCCAAAAATTTCTATGGTAACTAAAACAATAATCTCTATGGAAAAAAAAAAAAAAGTTTGGAAAAATATTCAAAATAATTTTAGCTCCCTTTGTTATCTGAAATAAGGAGGAGGCTCCACATCATCCGAGCAATGAGTTTTTGTGCATCACCAAGTGCTTTGCAGGGCATCACTCAGCCATGACCAGTTGAGGCACATTTTTAGCTGGGATGCAGGGAGCTGAAGTGAAGAGTCTTGCTCACCCACCAAGCCTGTTGCAAGACCTGGGAACAGCACTTTCCTGCTTTTCCCATCCACAAGGAGCAAAGCTGATATTTTTCAGTCTAGATTACTATTTTCTTTTTCAGATTAAGGAAAACAAAAATGGGAAAGAAAGAAAACTGGTGACTCATTGCAGTTTTTTTGCTGAAACACAGCTGCCCTTGTCACAGGAACATGATTCTTAGAACTCGCATCCAGAATTTATTGCAAAATAAAACTGAAACTTTTAAAAACAACAAGACTAAATGATGCTTCTAATTCTTTTTTTAATATGTATTTGTGAGTGTAGGTCCAAGCTCCAGCCAGGATCAAGGGCAGGAATGGAAACTCGAGAGAAACTAAGTTCTTGTGAAATTTTCAGACAAATTTTGCAAACCCACACAGCTGGAGAAGCTTCAAAATCAGAATGTGCTTTTTAAAGCCTTGATGCTTTTGGACTTCTTGGAATTCCTTCTGTGGCAGGTCAATATAACAACACCCACACCACCAGCCCAAGGTAATATTGCATTTTTTCTCTGGTATTGTTTTTGAAAATGTGCAATAAGTCAAATGATCCAAATGCAGGAAATAAAAGGACTATGTAGATGTGTAAATCTACTCCAAATTTCAGCAGTGCAATCTCTCCTATTTAGGAAAAACATTCCTTGCTTTGCTCTGATCTTTCTGCTTCCAAAACACCGAGACCTTACATGTGACTTACTGAACTTTGAATTGCCACCTTGCCGATATTAATAATTTACTCATTAGCCTAGCGTCACACTTCTGCAAATGAACTTACACCTTGGGGATAAACCTGCCTCATTCAGGAAAACTGTTCAGAAGTGACATTCACCGAATGGAGAAGTTTCTCATAAGCCTAAAGCTTGAGCTGCTTCTTAATATGTTTGATACTGAACAGTTCCTCAAAGAGAAGGGGGCAAATATATAAGGGAATCAAGAAGGGAAGTGTTTCTTCAGCGGCTTTTACTCATCCTGAGTAAAACAGAAGGAAAATTTTGCCATGTAAGCCAAGTGTGATTGACATTTGCAGCCTCCCTTTTATTTAATAAGCCAGCCCAGTAAGAAAAACGTGCAGTTGGTGTACAGGGAAAGAGCACAAAGTGAGAGATGGGAGGGAGAGAAAGATGACCTGGTTTTGCTTCCAAGCTAATTTTACATCACTTTACCTATATTTAGTTATATTTCTATTTAATAGGGTTGCAACTCTTGGACTGAGATTTTCGTTGTTGTTTTCTGAGTGATTCAGATTTCTAAGAACTGGTGATGCCTGGGTTTTTGTTGTTGTTTTCCTAAGACTTCATGACCTTCTTCCATGAGTTTATTTTAGATATAGTGGAATGTCCCAGAGAAAATTCCAAATGGTCCTTAATATATGAAATGTTTCCAGAAAGAAGAAATTCTCAGTGGACTGTGAAACTATTTTTCAATCATGGTGTACAGCACATGAACCACAGCTGAGTTTTTTTCAGTATGAAATTATAGCCCAGTGGGTTAAAAGAAAATAAAGGATAATGGGATTTTTCCGTAAGACTGGAGCATTCACAAGGGTTTCCTCCCCACTAGATGTCACTGGAACTGTTTGAAATGTTTGGAAGAAACAACCCCAAATTCCCCAGGTTTTGAGCTTTCTTATAAACATGAGACTTGGGCGAGGTTGGCTCATGAGCCTTGCAAGGGAATCCAGATTGACAGGAGGTTAATCATGCAAAGTTCATGGCTAGGCACGGAGCTGGGGAAAAAGCAGGTGAAACTCATGGGGTTTGGCTTTGTGCTTGGAGGTTTTGTCCTTCTTTGGGAAAGCCAAAAGGGATCAAAACACCTGGACACAGTCAGTATTTGGCTGGGACGTCTTCAAAGAAAGAACACGATCCTACAGAAAACGTGTTGCACCTTCTGCCGAGCCAGCAGTGGCCCAGTGCTGGGATGGTCACACCAGCTGGGCTTTGGGACATCATCCAGTCTACCATAGAAAAAAGAAAACAGAAATTCTGACAGCTTGTGTCATGGAATTTTCCATGGCTGTCCTTCTCAGAAACACCGATGTTCACCCCACGCCACTAAGGAAGGCATCTCCTTCTCAGATTATTAGGTCTACTATTTAAATTCTCCCTGTAGTTCCAATTGACTACAGGAATCTTCTTCCATTCTTATTCAGAATTCAGTTTAGTGTGATTATGTGGCCATGCATCAAATATGGCAGTATAATATGTCCTTTCATCTACTTGCCATAATACATCCCTTTTAGTGCCACATAAATCCCTGAAAATATTGCTGTCTTCTGCTCTTGAGATTCTTCATGTGCCTCTTTGCCTTACTGCCTTCCTCTTCTATTGTTTCTCCAAGCTGAATTAATTCACTTTTTTTTTCCTTCCCTAATGTCACTGCTCTGCTCCTGAGCAGACACCGGTGAAACAACAGAGTCAGACAGGAGCCAAGAACAACCCAGCTGTGGGCACAACACCCGTCCCAGCTCCAAATCGCTCCATCTCCTCCTGTAGATAAAGCGGGGAGCAGCTCCCGGGTGTCCATGCCTGCTGTGGAGCAGCGGCAGATGTCCTCATGGAGCCGAGAAGTTGTAATTGAGGAATTACAGGAGCCAGCACGGTGCTCCTGATCCTCCCAGACCAAAGCTGCACCCCAGGAATGACAGCAGGTTGTCTCCTTTGCTGTTGCTGGGAGACCCACCAGCACAGCAGATGTGTATTTATTTTACATAGGTAACAAGTGGGCACCAAATACCACGAAGCTCTTTCCATCCACAAAAGCGTAAGATTTGCAGCAACACTGGCAACTACTTCTTCCTCACTGAAACTCGATAACATTCTGTAGGATTAATCACGTCTTCATCATGTTGGCTCCTTGTCTTGCTCCAGATGGGCAACGAGGGCACCAGCCTCACCATGTCCCGTGGCAGTGACATGGTCACACACCTGCCCAGCTGTCCTCCTGCATTTAACAGGTTTTGACTTGGTTAATTAATTGGTAACTTAATTGTATCACTTCACGATAACCCCGTAGCAGGCATGGTTGTGTTATGTGGGGCAAGCACAACAAAAAAAGGTATATTCCCTTATACAACTTCTATATTAAGTTGTTATTATATTAAGCCAGCAAAGTTTCAGCCTATTCAATATTCAGTAAATTTAAGAAAATGAATTGAAGCTGCTTGCCTATTTTAATATGTACTCCCGAAGACATTTTCCAATTTTTTTATGGTTTAATTAAGGCCTCATGGCAATGGTATGCTCCTTTCTACCTACTATGCCAGCGGTTAAAAATTACGGGGCTTCAAGTACCCTGCATGTCTTTAATTGCTCTACTGAAGATAAAAGAGTAGCGATATTTTTATCGCAACTTTTACAGCAAGGAAAATTAAAAATGCCCCTTCCCCAAGTGAGCGGAGCAAACCATGAGCAGCAACATCTCTGCCTCCTTGCCCCTGCCCCACTGGTGTCCAGACTTGTGCCCTTTCATTTTGCAGCGCATTTTGGGGCATATTTCATTCTGCTGTATGTCCCGATGAGCAGAGCAACGTCCCTGCCACACTTCTTAACATTAAAAAAATAGTGTAGAAATCTCTAAATTAAGAAAGTACAGGACAATGCAGAAGAAGGTTACAAGTATATTAGGATAAGGGCACCACAATTATATGAAGAAGTCTGGAGAGAAAAGATTACATTGTTCTGACAACAACATTTTTCAAACATTTAGACCTTTAATATCATTAATTTAAAGTACAAGATTAAATATTTTATGCAAATACTAGACAACAGCAAAGAGCTCCACATATTAGGATTTGAAACAAATTGAAAGCATGCAAGACATATTCATTTCTTAAGCAGTTTAGTTAAAAAATCGGTATTGTCTCTATCAGGATTAATTGACAGTAACTCTTTGTGTTCAAATGGATTTAACTTCACTGTGGTTTGTTTTCTAGATATCATTGTCCTCCAATAATCATGGATAAAGGGAAATGCAAAAGGACAGATCAAGTAAAAATATATCTTCACATCATAAACAGAGAATTATGTTTAAATTTCATTTACTAAATGAGATTTCAGCTTCCTATACCGTGCCTAATCCTGCGCTATAAAAGATGTATAAAACCTACCGACAAATTCTAACAGACTTTGTGGAAGTTGCATATATTGATTAAAACATCAAGCAGTTACATACAAACCAATAATGAATTACTTCTTGTTGGAAGATAAAACTTTGTGATATTTAAAATTACAGACTTGAAAGTAAGTAAAATTACCCCTAATTATGCAGAAGGGAGCAACACCTTAGCAGTAAACAAGATAAGCACCTCAAACAGCACTAATAATTTTAATTAACATTTTCTAGTTTCCTTTCACCTCCTTTCAAGGTCATCTGCTACCTTTTCCTGGTACAACGCTACAGCACAGTGTTAAAAACTTACATTCCATTACTAATCACTCTGATAAGCCAAAAAAAAAACCCCAAAAACATCTTTCTAGGACAGATTTTAAAAAATAATTAAAAACAAAATCACTGAATTGTGTGCAAAAGCAAACATTGCATTGTGTGGAACTGTCAGGAAGGTTTTTGCAGGGAATTGCTATCGGAAGTCAGATTCCAGCAGCTGGAACTTGGTTGATCATTTGGGGCCTGATGCTGAACACCAGAAGCAAAATTCTTCTGGGAAATCTGTAGAAGCCCATTAATATTTGGGGTGTAAATTGATAAATTTGGATTATGCCCAAATTGTTAGATATTCAGATTGTAATCAAAGTTCAAAAGATTCCTAAGGTGAGAACACTGAAAATGAAAATTTGGCAAGATGTGATAAACTACACAGTATTTGTGTTATTTTCTTCTTGAGCACCAATTAATAAATGTGTGTTCAAGATTCATGATTTTGCTAAACTCTCGCTAAACTCCTACCAAAAGTTGGTAGGAAAAGGACTTTGTTATATCAGTGGTTTTGTTCCATGCCACAAATTTCATGTACGAGGTCACTTGGAATATAATGTGTAGTGAAAGAATCTCATTAGGCTAAAATGAATGTAAAATGTGTCAATTTGATCCAAATGAGAACTGTAGTAAAACCATGTTTGATGTTCATGTGCAATAAATCTTTAACATTTGTCTGTAAAGTATTAGAGAACCCATAGGGAAATCTCTATTTGTGATAGCTGCACATTTTCAATGATTTTTCCTATAATCCTTTGTTGACATTTAGCATATGGTACCAGAAAAGAAGATCCTAAAATGAGAATTATTACTTATTATTCTAAGGTAAACAAGATGGACACCTTGGATATAGGTTTTCTGAGAAAGACAAAAATCATGAAAACATCCCTCTATCAGTAGTGTCTGCTCATCTTTCAGTCGCTCCTGGGTGCAAACGTATGGAATCAAAGGTGCCCGACCTGGCCGAGAGTCAATTCGGCGTTAAAACCTCTGACGGCCCCATCCTGCCAGTTGGGTTTTATTTTGATATATTCATATTGTTAATTACTGTTGTATTTCAATTTTCTCTCTAGTATTTTTGTTCATTCATAATAGCTTTATGGTTCAGTGGACCGAAATGACTAAAATGAAAGATTTCTAAGATTTCTTCTGGGAGTAATTTACAAAAGACCACCATTTTTTAATTGCTCCTGATGTTTAGTTCTGGATATCTGGAAGAGGAGAAATCAGCCCAACTCTTTTAGTTGCCACACCAACCGTATCAGATCCGTATTTTTTGCTCCGCTCCTTGCAGCCCACCGGCCCTATTTTGAGGTCTGTGTTGTAGCCGTGCCGCCGTGTTTATATTTCTGCAGCTCACACTTGTTTTTGCAAGAGAATTATGAGCTATTTGCATCCTTTGAGGAGGCTCAGGGAATAACGGGTGAAATGTCAGAAACAATTAAGAAAAATGGAGGCATCTCATTTAACCAGTAGAAGAAATACATAACTTTTTGCTGAATGACTGAACTCGGAGCGCCACAAGATTGCTACAATATGAGTTCTGGCTCCCAATTATCATGAAGTTTTATATAAAAAAAACAACCTTACAACACTCGCATGCCAAAGGTTGCAACACAGGCTTTGGCAGGAAACTCGAAAATGCTCCAGCATGGGAAAAGTCTTCGAGCAAACTTGCATCTGTGCTGATCTAGGTTTTTCAGCCAAAGCAACGGCAGCTTTCCGAAGCCAAGTCATGACTTTATGGCCAGAGCAACAGTGCTCTCTGGGAAGCTGCTCAGCATCAGCCCAGCCGTGCCCCGACAAACCCTCTTCCCCATCTCCCCCCAACCACACCAGCCGTTTTTTATAGCGTTTGTCCATCTCATTATTGCTGTGCAGGCCCTTTATCAATAAATGTGGTGTTCTCGGTCGAGTTTTCTTTGGCTTGCAGTCTGCTTTACAAAACCGCCGCATATTTGACAGTTTGCCCCAGTTAAAAAATTCTTTGGTCAGAGAAAGCCCGGAGAATGAAACAGTATCTGGTGTTGTAAAATCTTGACCAGATTCTGAAATATTGCCTAAGCGCCTGTCAACTCGAAGGTGATTTCTCCAGGTCATGGTTTAAAGGGGAATTGACGGTACCGTCTGCTGAATGCTTGGTCTGCACTATGTCTTTTTCAGGGGTACGCGTAGTCACCTTTAGCAGTCACCGCTTTCCAACCCTCTCTATTTTTGACAGTACATTTACTTCCATACATAGATTACAAGCTAAACATAGGAAAACTGCTTTTTTATTTCTCTGTTTCTGTCTGAGGAATTATCAATTGCCTAATAACCCTGGAGAAAAAAGTCCACCTGAGGTCAAAGTGGAGATGTTAATAATAATACACCAAATTTTTCATCCCAGCTCTCACAGGGCTTTTCCAATGATGTTGGGCCCATTATCCAGCTTTTTCAGCTGAAGAAACTGAGGCACGGGAAAATGAAAGGTCCAGCAGGACAAAGGTAAATTTGATATAAAATACAAATTCTGGTGCAGTGCTCTTTCTGTCCAAACACCAACGGGACCAGACTCCTGGCATGTCCAGCAGCGTTAAAATGAAAACCCATTGCTTATGGTAGAAAAAGCATCTCTCTTGTAACTTCTAACTGAGCTCACAAATTAAAAGGCTGTGGGTAAACATAAACATTTTTCAATATTTTCGTTATCAGACCCGAGTAATTAAAGAAAGTCCATCAACAAGTGTTCAATACAGTTTTAAGCATCTGCTTAAAGTCATACTGAAACAAAACATAAGCTTTGGTATTTTGTCAAATAAGGGTAAGATCTTAGGAAGAGTTAGATTAGTTCATCCAGCTGTATAAATTATAAATCATCACATTAAAGTGAGTTCAATATATTTATGACCCAAACTCCGATTATTGTAGTTTTGCAGGTTATTTTCCTGAAGGCAAATTTCAGCAGAGCTGTTGGCTCCTTCCTCTGGAGAAACCCAATAAGGCAAATAACCCTTCCAGTTTGGTGGCAATTCCTACAGTCTTAATTAGAAAGAAAAAGACCCAGTTCTGTGTTTTCCCTCATCAACCCCAGGCTTTTTTGTACCACATTACTACTTGCTTAAATTCTCAGAGCTTCACCCAGTTCTGGGCAGGCTGGAAATGCCTGAAGAACAAACTGTAGAGACCTGAGGAGTAAAATGTCACCGCAGGACTGGCTGACATGTTCTGCTTCCCCATGGCTGGGTTGGGTTAGATTGGGCTGGGTTGATTTCATTTGGCTGTTTAGACTGGAGTAAGACGCTCATGATATTTGAACTTCTGGATACTAAGAAGATATTTTTCCTTTCCTTGGGCCTTGACTCAGCAAAACCTCTTCATTGGTGTGGCTGTAGAACCAGGGGTAGCTCAGGCTGACCCACACATTCCCCATGACACCATCTCCTGGGGTGGCCACCCATGGAAAATGAAACCTGTGTCTGCTGCAGGAGCCCCCCAACAGGGGTGTGACGCTGCTGTCAGGACAAGAGGTTCCTGGTGCCCAAGACAGGCCTCGTTCAGCTTTCCAGGCGCTGGCACCACTGCATCAGGCACATTGCTTTTAATGTTATTAATATATTTTTTTTTTTCCTTGTCCTCGCTTTATTCTCCTCATTTTGAAACTCTTGACAGGCTTTCATCAAATGCTTCTGACAAACTCAAAGAATATCTAAACCGGGCACTAATAATTTAGTACTGTAATTTTATGGGTATTTTAAAGTTCCTGAGTATTACTATTATTTTATGGAATGAGTTTTCCTCCTTTTCTTTGGTCATTCTTCCTATGTTCTTCGGTGGGATTATAGGTGAAATGTATTTCTTGGCTGCTGTTTCATCTTTTGTTCATACAGTTAAATATTGCACTCGTTAAAGATTGCACGAGGCCACCACATTAAAATTTTATTGTATTTTTGTATTTATTTTTGGCCTGGATCTGAGGGCCTCTCAGGTCCAGATCTTGTGTAATTTTATTGGCTTGTGGGTGGAGGAAAGAACAAAAATGAGGTTTGTGGCTAGAATGTTATCTTTGGCCATTTGCATCTATTTGGGGGCCTGATTCTGCTCTGATTCATAAGCATGTAAATCTTGAGCAGATCCACTGAAAATGAAAAAAATGATGTGATGTAAACCCAATGTAAATTAGAGGAGAATTACCTCCACGGTGGATGCAATGTAAGCATTTTGCTATTTATGATTTAGCTGGAGCTGTTGACTAGCCTCTCTAAAGATAAGAGCCACCTATAACTCAGTTGCAGCCATCTCTATTTTTACATTTTGACTAATGTCTGCTAGCTAAACCAAAGATTAAAACTGCTTTTTAATGAGCTCTACCAGCTACAAGTAACAGAGCTGAGACTACAAAACCCATCAGCCTGAGAACTGCAGCTGAATTCTGTTGACCTCCTCCTTGAGTGAAAAGCACCTTATTGTGCCCTACTTCCATGTTAAAATAACCGATGAATTCAAGTAGTAAAACCTGCGGATTTCAGCCTTAATTGCTTCTTTTTATAAAATATTCTTCACGTGATCACCACCGTGGTTGCCCATTCTCTCCAGTCTTCCCTGCGTGCCCAACCGCTCCCCAGCATGAGTCACGGCCATCGCATCCTGCGCTCCCTCCTGCCTGGTTCGCTTCCATCACTGTGGCCTCTTTCCTCCCCAAAACCTGTCTTCCCCTCGCTTCTTTGCACATTTCTTCATGTCAGGTCCTTGGCTTGGAACTGACTTCTCCCATGAGCCAAACCTTCTTACTCTACACTTTAAAATCCTCATGAAATTTGGCTTGCCTTCCAAAGCTAAGCCTCAGCTCCCTTGTTACTCTTCTAAATATAAAACATTTTTATTGTATTAAGCCATGTTGAAAAGGAAAAGGAAAAAAAGGAAAAGAGAAGAAAGAAAATCCCTGCACCCAATGTGAAGGAAGCAGCCAGCACTACACAGCAGTGCATCACATGTTGGTTTGTGTTGTCTCAGTATCATCTCACACATGCTTTGGGCTCCTTATCTGTATTCTTCTCCCACACCAAAAAATCCCATTACAGCCACCACTAAAGGAGTTGTTTCCAGGCTGAACTGGAGAATTTTGGAGCTGAGAAAATCCATCCCGTTATTGATCACGCTGCATCACTTCCTAAAGACAAA
This sequence comes from Patagioenas fasciata, assembly GCF_037038585.1. Taxonomy (NCBI): domain Eukaryota; kingdom Metazoa; phylum Chordata; class Aves; order Columbiformes; family Columbidae; genus Patagioenas; species Patagioenas fasciata. Next base: position 41,229,747 of record NC_092527.1, read on the forward strand.
ACTGTTTTCTAGGGAAACAATTTAGGACCTTTCAATGACGTTAAACTTCATTTTCCTATACAATGTGTGGAAACCTTTGCAATTAGTTATTTATATTTTATATATGCATTTCATTCACTATTTCAAATGTAATTTTAATAATTTCAACAAAGAAATGTCTTAATATTCCCAATAACAGCACTTATCACTTTAAATATTAAAATTTACATTAGAAATTCCCTTGACTACATGTGCATTATTTGCATTATAGATTGTGTGCACGTCTCAGTCTATACATATATACATTTAAACACACACACATATTTTTAGGAAAATGTAGACAGTGTTAAATTATTCTATCTGATTTGAAAATGCGCAGCCAAAGCGGTTAATGATAAAAGAGATCCTAACACTCCAAAATTAAAAGCTCCTAATTTTCAACTCTAAATAAATCCTTATTGTATAGTAGAAATAATTCCTCATCAAGTGTTTCCAACATTCAGAGAATGCTTTTAGGACACAGAGCATTAACATAATTTTTTCGACTGGGGTTCTCACAGGACATCTGATGAAGTCTCTACCCTTAATTTTAATTGCGTAGGCTGCATTCTTAATTAAAAACTGTACAAATGGATTTTATGCCATGCCAAAAGAAATCTGAGTTCATTAGTTATAAAACCTTTTAAAAATTGATGTAAATATGTGAATTCTTTAAAAGTTTGAACTCAGAGTCCTCATTTATGTTGAGTAGCCTTTTATCTAGAGAATAATGAAGCCGATACAAATGAAGATAGTCTAAGTTTTACTTTTTCCTTTTCTTTTTTTCTCTTTTATTTTGTTTCGGTGGACACGGGTGGTGGGTGTCAAAAAGTGGGGGGGGTCATGTCTTTATGTCATTATGTTTTTCCTTGAAGAATCAAATTCATTTAAATCTAAACTGTGAAGAAAATGAGAGTGGGAAATGCACTGACCCTTTTGCACTGGGTTATATAAATAAAAGGTCATATATCTTTTATTAATTCTTCATATTAAAACACGATCACATCATCTCAAGCCAATACACTTAATGGAAATCTGTCAAACTATAACTTTGGGGGAAAACTCTGGACATCATTTAAAGAAATACGTGTGCCTTATTGATTTTTATTTTTAAATCCTTGAGTTGTTAATTAAAATGCTTTTCCATAACTTGACGGGTCTTCAAATAACAAAGGGGGAACTCGGAGAGGTTTGTTTAACCTGACAAATTGCGAACCTTTCATTTTGCTGGCCGTTTATCTGGCAGCTGGGAGGTGTCACTTCACCTTTCCCCATCGGTGGCACCAGCCTGGTACTGTCTGTGGTTGTGCAAAATATCACACATGGTCTTAAAAACCATGGCAATGAAGGGCTGGGACTGAAGTGAACTCTTCCTGTGCTGTGAATCAATCTGTAAGGTTTTACCCCACAAGCAGCCGTGTCCAGAAGCTTTCGTGCCTGGCTTTCCGGCAAAGAAATCTAGGAAAAAAGTGAAATCGAAACAATGGCATTGCCACTTAGCATTCAAACCTAGATTATATACCGGTATTCTAGCAAAAATGCAAATTAAACAATAAATAAAACAACCTGTACAAGGAGCTCCTTTGTTTCTTTTCATCCTCTTCAGTGGTTTGTGCTTTTGAGCATCTCTCTGCCGCTGAGTCCCGGCTGAGCGTGGCAGCAGGGGTGTTGAAATACCACATGAAAAGCTGTATAAGTGCTTGTGACATTTACAACACGAGCTGAGGCAGGAAGCACCAGAAGTCTCACAGGAGAGACATTCTCATGAGTTTCCAACCCAATTTGGCACATTGAAGAAGTTAGATAGACTTTTGACAAGCACCTGATTTTTTTTAAGGAACATAGTTCAAGCAACAAAACCACGCTACCTTTTGAGATTTGCCCATGACTACATCCTACAGATCATGAAAACAATATTCCAATGTAATTGAATATTTTGTGTTAGAAACACACCAGATTGGAAAGAACACTGGCGATCCATCAGCATTAATCTCCACCTTATCCCCTAAATTCAGCTACCCGGTAATCAATTCAGTGCCGGAGTAAGCTTTAGGGAACAGGGTGATTCATCAGCGAATTCAGGCAAACACGCTTCTCCACATGCACAAACTTCTTTTATTAGACTGTTTTACTATTTCAAATTTCTGGACACATTCGTAAAGCTTACCGTGAGAAATGAACTAGGAGGAATAACTGAATTTAATGCTTTAAGGAAGCAGGCAATTGTAAACTTGCTTTAACAAGGTCCAACAGTGCTGCTGGTGTTGGAGTGAAGAATACCACCATGACCACCTTTGAAACTTGCGTTTTATTTTCTAATTTTTCCTAGCAGGAAGGCGAGTTTGGGGCCAGGCAAATTCAGAGATGTTATAATACATCAGCATAAAAGGCCAAGCGAACAATCATGGACCTACAGCGGGTACAAAGCCCTGAGAGCAGCATCCTCTAATATTGTCCTTTCTAGAAAATTAAACCAGATCGCTCAGAAAGTAGAGATGAAGGAGACGTGGATTGTACCGCATTACAGTGATTTTGGATGGTTTAAACTAAAATTAATGGCACTCTGCCCCTCACCAGCTCCAGAAATGTCACATGCCATCTGGTATGCAGCTTAACATGTCCAACCTTGGGAAATGCTGGGGAAGAAATACGAGATTTTCGTAGCCATGTCTTTCAAATTTCACCTTATTTATATTTTGGTGATCATATAGAATATTGGACAAATGGCAAAAAATCTTTACATTTTGGCATTTGCTTAAGTTTTTTTCAGTCTAAGCAGAGAAATGTGAGACACAAACCACGTCCCTTCCAAAGTGCAGTAAGATGCTTCACCCAGAGCACACTTCAGCCTGCATTTATCTCATCTAGCTTCAAGACCTTTAACTTAAATTAAATTAAGTCCCATAAAAGCAGAGATGCCGTATGGTCCCAGAAGAAGAAAATCCACTTTCCTGACACTCCAAATATTGCTTTCACAGAACGGCAAAAAGATTCGTCTGCAAAATGGCAGACGGATTCATAAACTCTCCATCCACGCACCTATTTCACAGCAGCCAACTCTATTTCTCCTGCCATAACTGCTCTGTGAATGAAACCACGATATTATTGCTAAGCAAATCTTTAGCCTCTTGTTTATATAATAGTAGTATACCAGTACTTATGCCAGTTCCATGGTCAACCCAGAAGTAAAGGAAAACATTTGTTCTACAGAAAAATTCACAGAAATGGACACAAACAGTCCTGTATAATTGATAGTTTTATGAGATTGAACTCTGTAAATTTTTTTAATCTTATCCCTCTAGATCCAGTTTATGTGCACATTTGAACAATGACTTCATATCCTTTCCAAACAGAGATTCTGGATTTCAGTCTCGTCATTTGGCCAAGACAAATCCCCAAGTGCCAAGAATCTCTAGTTTTGTTTTGCTTTATGTTTGTCTTTTACTTGTTCTTTTACAAGATTCCTAGTCAAACAAGTCAGTCAGTGGAATGATTCCAGTTTGCACTGGAGGAAGATGTGTAAATCCCTAAAACCATTTTGAAAAATTGAGCATTATTGTTATCTCTGTCTCTCGTGGTGCAGTTTCCAATGCTAAGTCTTAAATTTTTATCTACTGTAAATGAGTGAGTTTACAGAAAATTTTAGTGACTGAACTATTTACTTTGCAGACCTTCTCCACCAGCAAACCGGGAAGAACAGTGTTTGAATTTTCAGACACCTTTCCCTTTGTTAAGTTTAAATTAGTGTCCTGATCTGTCTGAACCCAAAGACTTCCACAGCTATGCAGGGAGTATACAATATTTATCGCACTTGCTAGCCAAACGTTTTTTTCACACGGTGATTCTTTATGTCATAAACTGCAGCCACAAAAACATATCTAATTTTTTTTTCTAGAGGCTACTTTTCCAGCTGGGCCAGATCCCTGAAGATGCATGCTGGTTATATTGTATTATGTGAGATGTAGTCCATTTAAACCAAAGTCTTCATTAATTTGTTTGTTTGTTTGTTTTTTCCCCTGGCTATGTGGACATACGATCACAATACCTGATTATGAAGCTCACGTGTGAACTTGTAGAGTATTTTGGCCACTAGCTGGGAAACAGATGCCCTTGAAACAGTCCTTTCTCTTCCAGCATCACATTGGGTCATGAAGTTGAATTGCTTAAGATGGCGCAGAGCATTTTACAGTCAGACAGGAGGCCAAGTCTCTACTAGGGCTGAGGATCCTTTGTAAACTCCCGTGGGAACTGGTTTTTTTTAATACCAATATTGTGATTAAGACCTGCATGCCTGTGGAGAGCACTACTGAATGGAAAGGTGATGGGGATGCACAGGGTCTGAGGGTAATATTAGCATGGTGCTAAGTCTGAGATAATTAGGATTGGGGGATCTGAATGATTGAAGACATCTGGGAGGCAAAAATAGCTTGGAAAGTATCTAGTTTGGCTCATTTGAACACATTGGTCATTTATCCTGGTGTCTTCAATAACACTCAAAAGGTTCACTTTTCCTTAGCAAAACCATTCCAGGCCCAACAAGGACCAACAGCCTCTCCATTCGTGCTGACTGCACAAAGCAGGGTGCTTGTCAGGACAGGGAGGACCACGTGCTGACATGGTTGCCAGCAGAGCCGATGTGGTTGCCGGTGGCTGTGGGGCTGTGTTTTGGACACCCGCCACAGCCCGTTTCATGCCAAATGCCACAGAGCCCTTAGGTGGCAATGGCTTCTGGTGAACATGACTAATCCCAGTGATATCTGAACCCACAACCCTGAGGTGAACAACTTCACAGCCTCTTAACATTTTCTCAGACTGCCTGGGCTGATATTTTAGTTCCCAGACCCCCACCCCCTTCCCAGCTATAAATAGATCTCTGGTTTTAAGATTTTGCTTATTTTGTGTAACATATCTTGTCTGGAATACAACTTATATTTCATCACAAGGAGCAACTGTCCTATTAAACTGGCATGTATTTTTCCTTAGGTAATTAATGTACATGCCAATTTTGACAAGAGATACACGGCGCAGTTACAGGACATATCTTAATGTAATTAAGTATATTGGGTTCCAGAAATCATAAATATAGAATTTCAGTACTTATACATCTGTAAACTGCATAGTTTTCTAAACAGGACATGTTACTTATTTTGTCCTGCTGTTACTTTAACAAAAAAAATGACAATAAAAGCAAAATTACTTTTTCTAAGATAGGTTGATATCCCAGTTTCAGCAGGCAGCATTTACAAAATAGCGACTGATGAAGCCACAAGTTGCTTACCCTAAAAGCAAGAAAACCCTAATTAGCAGCAGAGTGAGGACCTATCTCAGAACAGGCAAAATTTCCGTTTTCTTATTTAGCCTCTTTATTTCGTGGCCCAACTTGGCACAAGAACCAGGCGGCTTGAGAATGTTAGGAGAGTGTGGCCACGAGAGGGTTTTAATTTATGGACGGCTCTTGCCCTACTGTACAGTCACCGCTGCTATTTGAGTGTAATGGATGGAACAGATGTTTGACACTGCAGCACCTCTTCATAACTTCACTCTTCAAAAACAGTTTTACAAGTGCTTGCTCGCGTTGGTTCCCATTCAGCACAGGAAACTGAGGTCATGGTGAAACATGAGGCCCGGGCAGGAGCTTGAACTCATGTGCACTGCAGCTGGGCTCGCGTCTTCTGAGCACGTTAGCAATTCATGGAGCAGCCGTAATTTTCAGCTTACGGACAAAGAAATAAGAGTGTTGACACCCTTATTGTAACATCTGCGAGGGGGAAAATATGAGCCCGTTGCTAAATGTATGAAAGATGGAGGTTTCTTTATGGTTAATTTTGTTCATTATCAGATGTGATTATTTTGAATGGAAAAGTTACTTCAGGTTTCAGTATGAACACTGAAAAGTTACATACTGGACCATAGTTTTCTTAATATTGCAGAGAAGCAATAATTTAAAAAGCAAGAAACTTTTCTGATACTCTGTTGTTGTTTTTTCCCTAGATGATTATTTTAACACATGCTCATCACCAAATATTTCTAAAAATCTTCCCAGGCATATAACACAGGTAATACTGTAGCTTGTTTTCATAAATATAAGGTTTGTGCACTTAGATATACTGGTTACCTTCCCAAGGAAAGTAATTACGTTATTTAGGTACTGGTATTTGGTAGGCAATTTTGGAAACTCTAGCAAGGCACCAGGCTGGGGAAGCTGATACGTGAGTGGTCTCAAGTCCCATATCAGAAGTTTTTCTCCTACCACAACTTCAGCTCCTTCCCAGTACAAGCGTCCCGGCAACTTCAGGGATTTCTCCAGCACTTTCATGAAAACTAATACCTCCCAGCATCAACACGTGTGCTACGAACCTTCCCCATCTCTGCTCTCTGTGCTCCGTGTACCTTCATATAGAATCATATTTCTGACCTTGCTCTTAATTAATGTCAGCCCTTTAGTAACTTAGTGGCACATTCTGAAAGGAAACGTGGTTGTGTAATATTAATTACACAGCACAAAATCATCGTTCAAGATACTAAAATAGTGTCAGCAGTGTTAAAATTGGAGATTTCTGCAGTTAGGTGATACGAGAAACTCCAAATAAGAGTTTGGTCAGAGATGTTCCAGCGAGGCTGGACTGGGCAACCACCTTCCAACTACCCCTCAAAACTTTGTAATGCAAGGAGTTGCTGGATTTGTCCTGGAAAAACCATCTATTTGTTATTCTGCTCTTCGGAAGCACCTGTAGGAATATCCCCGGAACAAGAATCTTCATCTTTCTGCCCCAGCTGCTCAAGTGAGCTGCACAAAACAAAGGCTGTAAAAGCAATAAAAGGTTGCAAAATCTTCTGTCAGTTATTACAGAAAGTGGCTTGTCACATGGAAATCCCTTAAACTCCTAGAGAGGCACATTTTTTTCTTTAGAAGTATTTTTGTCATGTTTTTCAGTGCTGGTACAAGATCTCTTCCTACCATGCCCCAATGCAATATGGCTCATTTTGCCTTAAAATCCAGCCATGGTGGCCAGAACAATCCTTACATTCAACTGGTCTACACAAGAGGGGGAAAAGTCACGCCTGTGGTTTACAGTTTTTGTTTTCTCAACCTTTAGTATTTATTTGGTTGTCTAACCACAGTCCCTGGCTCTTGGACGAGCTGTGTGACGAAGGGCAAGCAGAGGATTTTGCCTCTTGCTGTCTCTTGTCCCTTTGCATTGAAAAACCATCGTGGTGTTGGCATGGAGATGGAAAGTTCCTTCATGTCTGGGTGTTTTCCATGCCAATTTACAGCACCAGTGGCAGTCAGTCAGCTTAAAACCTCTGCGGAGAGCCTAATGGCATCCAAAGGACAAAGCCCGAAAACCCTCACATGTCACATTAGATGGCCTTGCTTCTGGGGAGCTGAAAAAAAATCACAATTAAAGACAAGCCTACATAGTTTGGTTTGTTGTTGGTCTTGCAAAAGCAAACAAAACAGTTCCTCACCAAGGTTTGCTAGACACCCATATTTTTTTCCTATGGGAAAATCAAGCCGCTCCATAAAGCTGTGGGGAAAGATTGAGCTGACAGCCCAAGATTAAGTTCACTTTTCCAACTCTGAGATGGCGACAAGTTGAGCTGTTCTGGCTTGGCTCAGGCGACTTGGGTTGTGGGCTGTGTCTGCAGAAGACGTGAGCGCGCTTGGTGTGACGTCCGGGCCCGATTTTGGGGGTGACCACAGGGTCCCTCTTTCCCAGGCAGGGCAAACATCATTGCAAAAAGGCAGCATTTTATCATGTTTCTGACAAAACCACGGAGTGACCGATAAGCCCATTTGAAAGTGCGCTCAGCTAAGCTGAACCCAGACAAATGACCACAGGAGGCAGAAGATGTCCTTTCCCCAGTCTTGTAAAGAACATATTGAAACAATTGACAACATTTTAAAAGAAAATGGAGACGACAGCTTTTTAACCTCACATTTTCTATTGCAGGAGGGAAGGTCCCATGAAAACTGCTGCTACAGAGGTGCAGATGCTGGAGCTGGAGCCTGAAGCAGCTCCTGGAGACACCTGCCTGTCAACATCCTTGTCCCTTTCTCTCTCTGGCCTGAACTCTGGTAACTACCTGAGTAGTTTTTTAACTACTAAGTTAATATGGTTTTTAACCATTTTTGGTTAGATACTGGAATACTTAGATTTAGTCACACTGTCAGACCCTGGACTCTTGTTACTTGTGGCCCATTATGATACTATATCTTTGTCTAAATTGTAGCACAGATGTAAAATAAGACTTCTGTGCCCTTTGGAAAAGTTATTAGGTTTACAGTTAGTAAACTGACCGATGCTGGGCTCTGTGTAAAGACTACAAGTGTTTAATCTAGTACTGCCAGTAAATTGCTACCTTTTCTTTAGCATTGCAAGCCATACTCTCAAGTTTATTTGAACACATAAAATATGCTAAATGTTTAGCAGCACCATTGTGTAAAGAAGAGTTGGATGAAGTATATATTTTTAAATACAGCAAGTAATAAAATGTTGAGTAAATTCCCAAGGATATAATTTTGGGGCAAGTACAATAGAATGCTTAATGGAATATATTCCCAGGTCTGCTGTTTTTACTCCTGTTTTTCTCCTGTTTTAATCTCCTCACCCAGCCAGTGGTTGCTGTTATGGGAGCTGTGAGGAAGGGGGTTCATCCATAGACACTTCCAATGCCATAGCAATGAGAGAAGGGGTGTGAGGTGTTTGCCAGTACATCTCATCTCCACTGGTCCTTTCCTTTTCATTTAAACAGGTTGAGAAATCTTCCTGTGTATTCCATCAGAAAATCACTCCCTCTGTTTAAAGCTCTAAATGGAGCTCTGAGTAGCTAGCCCTGATATGCAAAACCATGTGAAGAATCAAAATACACATCAAGATGGTTCAGATGCCGCCCGGAGCCTCTGCTGCAGGTTGCAGAGAAGAACTGTAGTGAATATCACTTTTTCCAGACCAGTGTTCTTGCTCTGAGTCAGGTGTTGTTGCCTGAAGCTCTTCCTCCTCTAAACCTTTCTACAGTTGGATTTCTTTATGGATAAAACACTCAAATTTAGGATCATGCCCTTCATTAAGTAGCTTCATAATTCAAGGTGGGTGATTTTTTTCTCTTTGTTTGTTTGTTTTCCCTTGCTGCAAGTCAGATTATGTCCCTTTGCAGCTCAAGTATGCCCCAGGTAGCACAGCATTCTCATGTACCTACTGGTTAGCTGGTTTTATCCTGCTGGTTCCCAGATCACTATTTGTAAGATTTTTTCAACATTAAAAACTGTCTGCCGTATGGTACCTCTGAAATGATGCTCCCAAATCACCCTCAGTTCTTGCTACCTTTCAGGACTATCCATTCTGGAAATGGGAATCTATATTCCATGGACTCCCAACAAGATAAACACACACATCCCAGGAGACATTTTAAAAAAAAACAAAATCAAAATCCACCCAAAACCCAGACTCTGACATTGAAGTTCTCATATTTTATTTCTATATGTGCTTTCTAGAGTGTTAATTTTTGGTTTTTTACAAAGTTTTAACAATTGTAACTCAGACCTGTTACTTTTGTTTTGAAGCATCAACCAAATATCATTATAAAACTTATTCAACTTATTCAGTTTAGTTATCTTGTATACACATGTTAAAAGAAATCAATGGATACTATTGAGCAGTATATTTTCTACACTGTATTTGCCTTACCAGTTAATATAGTGTCATACTAATAGTATAAGAGATGTTCAAACGTCAATGATTCAGCACTGAGCAAGAAGCCCTTGGAGTACCGAGATCAACTTTCAATACAGTTTGCTGGATTTGCCCACCTGTAAGTATGTCTGGTGGATTTTACCTGCATAAACATGTTCATCTCTCATTAATTTCCATAGGCTGGAAAACGGCCCTTCCAAAGAAAGAAATCTCAGTATCCCTAATGAGGGACCAATTCCCAAGCCCCACAGCATCGCCAAATGATATTTGGCAGAGACGTGTCTTTGGGGGAGTTTATTTCTCCATGCAGCACAGCACTGGCACTATGCAAGGGCTGCAATTCTCTTTAATACATTTTCCTTTCACGAGTGCAGACAATTTTGGCCTCCCTACCATGTACTCCTGCCTGGGAGCAAAAAGCCCGAGGTAACGCGGCCTTTCTCGCTCCCCCAGCCCTTCTACACAGCTGCAGATATCAAAGAAAGTCAACAAATCACCATTCAAAGCACAGAGAGTGGGGAGGAAAAAAAAGTACATTCCCCGTGCTGGCCTGGCTTGCAGATTAAAGGTAATCTAGTAATAAGGACCTACCAGATGGTAATTAATAAACGTAGTTTTCCATATCTGATTTACCTGTCACGTAAGAAGAAATTTCCCAGGGCAGGAAGGTCTGTTTTACATGAGTTTAAGTGTTTCCCTTTTTAAGAATAATCAGTTCAACTCGATGAAATCTGAAGTCTTTTGTGTGAGCCGTGCAGATGCTGAGGATGGGCTTTCACCTCTTCTTCTCCACAGGAGCTTTACAATTATCCTGAGGAAAACAAGCCAAGGTCCTTAAGCCCCTGGTAGCATCACACCAGGGAAACAGGTGGAGCTAGACCATAAAGAACACTGAAAATCTCTGTTCTCTGCAATTCAGTAATACAGATTTTTATTTATTTTTTAAGGAAAAAATAAGGGGGAGTCATGTCTTGAAGGAACAGAGGGAATTAAACATAAATAGTTAAAACCAGTGAAATGGAAGGAGGGAAAGACCCAGACTGGAGGGCAGGTTCCCCCATCCACACCATCCAGCAGATTCCCTTGGTGAGCATCAGATCGAGTTCTCCAAGGACTTCTCCAGCCACCCTCCCGCGTGTGAACACGGACAAGGCGACAGCAGCGCTGGGACACAACAAATAAATAAACAGAGAAATAAATACATTTCTAAATAAAAACAGGGAATTTATGCATATTTATAGACGTTGTAGGGATTATGTGCCTGAAAAAGAAAAAGCCAAAGGGCAGCTGAAAATATCAACAGGTTTATTTGGTTTTGCAATCCTGCCAACTATAAGGCTAACTCTTAGCTTAGCTAAAGACAATTCCTAACCCTGACAGTGAAAAACAAAGAAGGACAAATGCTTCCTTTTCCAAATTAAACAACTCTGAGTAACACACTTTTTGATATTAAGAAAACCCTTTGGGTTAACAGTCTGGCTTATTCATTTTGCACACAGAAATACATATTTTCCTCTATATATTCAACAGGACCCACACGAATTGAAGATAATTTGGGGAGACTTTCTTCTTAGTAACTGGATTTAAATTTTAAATCTTGTGCGACCATTTCCCGAGTTTTCTATGAAAAAGCTTTCTATAAATACTTAGAAATAAAATCATTAAAATGTTAATACAATCTATACAATCAAACCTGCTGGAGACTGGGTCAAAACCAAACCACAGAAAAGACCCTTTCTTCAAACAAACTGGAATTAATTTTCCTTTTAAAATGTCAGTACGATCTTTTGCTTTGATTCAGTTACATCTAGAGCGATTCTACACAATGAAAGGAAAGAATGAGTATAAACATTTTCAGTATGACTTCAGGGTTCTAGATACCCATATCTTTATGAAAACTCTTTTTCCTTATGGCACAGGTCTGCATCATTAAAGACCTTGCTATGAAATAATGGGAAATCGGGGAGAGAAGAGGAACAAGCGTGGTAACCCTGGAAAATTCACTTAATTAGAGAGACACAAAATGATGTGTCCATCTACTGCTGTGTAGATAAATAGATTACTCAGGTAAAAAAGAAGAGAAGAAAAAGAAGAGTCACTGACATCTGTGGAGAGCTGACACTGTACTTTCAGACCACAGATTATTTATGAGAAATGGTACTTTGCAAGAGTATCTGCTGCTTAAAATACTGGGAGATGTTGTATTCAGAAGGCAGCGTTGCACCACAGTGGTGCGTGCTTTTAACATACACCTGCACAACATACAAGAAATTTAGTGATTAATTTATGATAAATACATGTAGGCAGCTTCTAATATCTGGTGTTTCCCACATCAGAGAAATCCAATTTGGCAGATATGCATTAACCATGAATTAATTCCCTGTGATTGGGACTGCCACCCCCTGTAGAGCTTCCTGACCATGGGAAGGAGCAGAAGACCAACTCTCCACTTCTACCAGGGCTGGGACAGCATCTGCAGCCTGGTGGCCACATCAAGGTGGGGTTTTGCCTTATGAGTGACTCTAAATACATGTGGTGGGAGATGGCCTTGATGGCAGAGATGAGTGGTCACAGCTGAGCCCAACCTCCTGCAGAGCTTCAGCTGGAAGGACGGAGCCAATGGCTCGAATGCAAACGTTCATGTTTAATTTTTGTGGCTTTATTCCACGGTAGGTTACATTCCTATATGGCATGTTTTACGTGTATCTGAAAAGCTCGGGTTCTCTCCTTACACCATGTTTTGTTTGGATGTGACCCATTCTCCAATTTTATGATAAAATGAGAACATAATTCACATATTAGCATTTCAAAACCTGTACAGCTGCAAAATGAGTAAACAGTGGAGTGAGTAATCATTACTAATCTGCACTGGAGAAAGAGGAAAAAAAGAGCACATCATAATTTTGTGATGTGCTAAACCAAAAACTATGTTTTGCACTTCTTAAAACATCTCAAATTCTTTTTTTTTTTCTAATCTGTGTTTTAGAGGTGAAAGAGAAAAATCTGTCTCTCAGCTGAACGAATCTCAAATAAATTAATATCCTTTTTCATACGAATTTGTTTGGGGAAACTTGAAACTGTAGCATAACCTATTGATTACATTATTTGAATTAAGTTTTAGAAATCCTACAGCTGTTTGCTGTCAAAATTTAAACCTACTGTCTATTTTCAGCTGTGCACTTCATACACGTTTCACCTGGTGACTCAATAACATTTTAATATAAAAGTACATGATCACGGAACATATGTTCAGTGTTCACATGAAGCTTAATAGCGACAGAAGTGGTAACAATTAACAGTTCTGTTTTTCTGGGTATTCGGGGTCCAAGTTTAAAGTTTTTCCTGGGCTGCTTCCAAAAAATCTTTGTTCCCTATGCCTTGACCTTTGAGGAGTTCGGAATCAATGAGCCGCGTTGCCTTCCATAAGGGTGTCAAGTGCAGAATAAAAACCCGCGTCACATCATTTTTCACCGCGGCCAGATGAGGTCTGAGTGAAGGAACAAGGAACAGGAAAGCAAGAACATCTGAAAAATTGACTCTGCAAGCTGGAATGTGATTCTGCAATAAGGGGCAACTCTCCTATTTTTTTTGCTCTCTCCTTTTTTTTTGCTAGAGTAGGCAGGTTGCAGACAGATCTGGGTCTCAGCCTCCCACCCCCCAGGGCCCCCGTGTCAAGGAACAGTGATAGAGCGCCGTTCATTTATGCAACATCTGTAACGCATATAGCAACGTATTAATAGCTCAATATGCCAATCTGCCACTGTGCATTTTGACCTAGCGGGGACCAGCAGCATGGAAGGTCTGTAAGGCAGATGTGGGAATGGCAGCGGCGGTGGAAATTAAAGGCAGACGCGAAGAGTTTTGCACAAAGCATTGCGGAGCGGTAGTTCTTCTGGAAGAGGCAAACGCTTCCAGCTCAGTTAGGAGGTTAATAGAGCTAATCTTCTGTATCACTATTATTTATAACATGTTGTTGGACTTAATGTTTATGACGCTCAAGCTGTATAGTGCACATCCAATTATGTTTTCTTACAGCCATGGAGGGTTTTATGAAAAGGAATATTGAGTGAATGCTTTATTGCTGAAAAATATTGTATTGGTTAGAAGGGAAGCTAATCCAATAGGAGGTAAAAACAGTAACAAAGGCTACAGCAAATACGAGATGCTTTAAATTCATTGCATGACATTCTCACCCTAATTATTAGCCCACACTGGGAATAAAAACAGCACCCTCATCTTCACGTTATTATTTTTTTTTCTTTTCCTCATTTTTATTGCACATTTACATAAGACTTGTATGCCTTGTACTTCTTCCAGGCATGCTTATAAGGTTTCTTTTAACCCTTTACTTCTCTTTTCCCAGCCGTGTAGAAACTCTAATTTACACCCGCGGGGGCGGTGGGAAGCAGGTGGCAACTGGGGTGGAGGTGGCCAAGCCACGGTGGGAATGGAGGTGGCTGGAACTTGAACAAGAGCCCAGCGGTTCAGACCACCATCCAGCCTCAGCCCCCTGAGTCCCATGGGTCTGGAAAACTGGAATGGAAAATTGTTGAGGAGCAACTTTTTTTTTTTCGGTAAGATTTCCAGTATTTCCTGCCTTTAATTGGATCAGAACTATTGCAGGAGCAAATCTCATGGTATGGGGGGCCAGCCCCACGCCTGGCAGCAGAAATGTCCAGTGGACAGCTGAGTAAGGAGAGAAAAGAAAAGTATTTGAAAAATGCCAGAGCTCTCATGAAAGACCGTTGTTTTTACAGCTAGGGAGAGGAGAAAGAATGAAGTGGGTTTTTGTGGTTTTTACTTTATGCTTAATATAAGGAGAGTTAAAGAAAGTATGACTGAAGAAAAAAGAGGGAAGAAAGGAAGATTAGTCAGTTAATAAAGGAGATTTATGTTAGTGACGGTAGGTAGGCAAATTGCACTGCTAAATGGGGTATGGACTTCTTTTATGTGGACAAGAGAATTTATCAATTTTATTTAACTGAAACTGCACCATAATCGTGTCCTCGGGTCCGCGGCTGGAGGAGACACCCATGTCACAGAGGAGCAGGTCTGGGACACCCATCCTGCCCAGTGGGCCCTGCAGCCAAAACTCGGGCAGGTTGGGAACGCTGCGGTCTTCGGCATATTTTTTCCAACAAAGATTTTTGCTGTGCAAGTGCAGATTAATGGATAACATTTCATACTGCACTTTCAAGCAATGTTTAGGATTTTTTTCATAATCTGTATCACACGTTGGAGGTGCACACGGGATGCTGTGGCAATTCTGCTTTTTCAATGAGCAGCTCAGGAGACTTTGAGGACTCAGCAAGGCCACCTGACACAGCTGCTCAGAAGCCTGAGGAGATCTTGGTTGGTGTTGAATGCAGTCTTTCCTATCATTGTTGAACAGACTGGGTAAAAAAATGTAACTGTGTGAAGCATGGGCAGATGGTTGGTGTCTGTCCCATGTCCAACTGTCCTGCGTGAGCGTTTCTTCCCAGCGTGCTGGAAGGCATCTGTGTAACCAGCAGCTGATGGATTTCCTTGGAAGCATTCATGTTTTGAGCTCGTATTATATATGTTCCTGGTTATATGTGAATTCCTTATAACACATGGCTTGTTCTGTAGAAAGCTCTGTATCACTTTATTAAATTCAGTGTTTCCAGCAGGAATTTAGCTCCTCGTGTTACAGACGATGAGACCTGATGAACTGCTATGAATGTGCAACCTGCCTGAAGTTGAGAGGGCTCCTACTGCAGCACAGGATTTGCCATAGGGTGCCCAATCTAGGACAGAACCTTCAAGAGAAGCCTTTTCCACCGGCCGTGTGGCTGTGGCTTCATGTCTCTCTAAGACCTGACACAGGTGTAGCTGCAGAATCAGAGTCTGAAGGAAGAATCAGAGCAGAACAAAATATAGTTATTCCTCTACGGACAGAAATAAATAATACTCTGTGGCTGGTATTTCATTTATCATTTACGCACTTGAATCTATGCTCACCTAAATCCTATACATATGTCCTTAAATGCCTGCAGAAATCTCAGATTTCTCCTTTTCAATTACAGGTACCATACAAAGTCTGCTTTGTATTAAAAAAAAAAAAAAAAAAAAAGGAGTATTTAAAAAAAAATGCATTCTTTCTCAATCCCTAGGCCATTTAGCACTTCAGAAAATTATTAGAGAAGTGTGTTTTGCAAAGCAAAAAATATCTCACTCTCAAAAACTCGCCCTCTTTTCCAGTGTCTTCTGAGAAAGCATCACAAGCAAACACAACATCAGAGCAAAGAGTGGCTGAGGGGGCAGAAGAGGCTCAGATGTCTGCAAAACATGAAGGTGGGACCAGAAGAACCAGGAAAACAAATGGTGACAATTTGGGATGACCAAAGGTTGAACAGCCCATTTTCTTGTTGAATCTGTAAATGCACTTAAGTTGGCTAAGGAGAAAAAAACGTGAAGCCTTAGTTTTGAGAGAAAATTCAGTGTCTGCTCTTCAGATAAGGCTGGGGTTAAGGCTCAGAAGGAGGGTAGGAAGTTGGCTGACTTGGTTTGTGGCTGGACACAGGGACATTTAGTGACCTTATTGCTAGATCTTCTTTACCCTCGCAATGGATTTACATTTTGAGGATATGAAAGTATTTACTTTTTGAAGTAGATGTATGTGATATATGACCCAAGCTAAGTGAAAATTATGAGCAGGGTCTGAAACAAAAGGTGAATTTAAGCTGAATTTAACAATTGGACCTAGAGAGCTGAAGTGATATGAGATTCATCTGAAGTTGAGTCATTTCTGGGAGATAAGGCTTGATTTGTCTCAGACTGAGTGTAATATTAAAGTTGGGATTAAGCTCTGAAAAAAAGGGTGTTCCAGAGCCCATATTTTTACTGTGTATGTCCATAATAGAAAACTAAATTGTAAACAGGCAGTAGAATGAGTTTAAAGTTGATTTAATTCGTCCAGAATTACGGAAGATCTGAAGGACAAGATTAGAAAATGACATTGGGGAAAGTAAAAAAAGTCTAGGAGACATATTTCTATTGTTCTACTCGCACAGGTTAAGAGCCAAAGAAAAACAATGCTGTGGGAATTTTACCTAACCTGACGGAGTTTGGGTCTGTTGATAAGAACAGATTACACTTTGGAAAAAGAACAATTAAAGACCTAGTTGTACTCCTGGGTATTCTCAGGCATTGAAAGATAAACTGGGTAATCTACTGAGAAGACTGGACTAAGAATTGCCTTAAAGTACTTGTTTAGTTAGAGGACAAATGTATTTGAAATTACTAAGAGTGGGGTCAGGGCTATTTAGAGGCGCTCTCTGTTCCTCCCCATCACTTACAGCATTCAGAAAAATGGGGCCTTATTATCATGAAAACTCAAACTCCACAATGATTTTGAACTATCTCTGCTTTGAGATGCTCAATGAAACTGATTCTGCAGGGAAGTGTTGTTGCACTTTGGATTATCCAAAGGTCAAATATTCAGAACAATGTGATAGGAAACATAGTGCTCAATTTAATGGCATAACATTTAATAGGAGAGGAAAGATATTCTAATCTGGAAGACTCTACCATCTAAAAGATTAAGAAAAAAGAAAAATCAAGGAGAATGCCCAAACCTCTGTGCCCCAAACAGTCTGTGCTGTTTCATAGCACTATATGGGGGAAGCACTCAGGACAAAAGGTACCAGGCATTCAGGAGGTCCAGTGGGGTCCCTCCAACCTGAGAAGCTGTCATCTTCGGGTTTCTGGAATAAGTCTCTGTTTGTCCATGAGCGAGCGCAACATATAGCACTTTATTTTTAATTCTGACTCCTCCTAAATCAGACTCACTTTTGCGAGTTTTGATTCCTTTGCAGATCCTCTGTGTGGACCCTCTTTGTCTGAAATTTAGTGGGGTAGCAAAACAGAAGAGGATTCAGAATGATTTTTTGCTTTGTCGGTAGATTCATCACATTCCAGATGTGGCTCCACCTCACGGCAGCCAGGCCATGGAGAACACGATCCATTAACGACCAGCAATGCCTGTTATGTTGACTCTTAAGCAATATGATCTTGTATTCAGTGCCTCCAAATGTGGAGTAGAACACTCAAATGTTCCAGAATAAAATGATGAATCTGAATTGGTGGACGTTGAGTTTCAAGCTATGAAACATAGGGGCCAGTTTGGAAAGTCAATGTTACCTGGAGATCCTGCTCACAGAGTAAATTACTTCAAACCTACTATAAAATGTTGGTGAAATACACTTGTCTGCATAGCACTAACTTCAGGTTTGTAAAAGTTTTATCGGTCTGTCATCTATTTTATATCAGGAAATGATGAAGGAACATGGGTGTGTAATGCAGGGTATCGGCTGCCATCCCACTACAGAACAAAACAGTCAGCTACACCTGTGCCAACCATATTACTAAGCACAGAAAATCTTTAGAGAAGATAAACTTGTTTTTCACTAATTTCAATAAGCATTAAAAGCTGAGCTGTAAAACATCTCCATTTCCTCCTCCTCTACATATTGTGGCCTGCAAACACACGGCCGTATCGGAGCTGGGCAGTCGGGGGGTCCCCATGGGTTACGCTGGGCCACTCACCCCACTATAAACAGGAACCTCCAGCAACACCAAACAAATCCAAACAAATCAGGCTGCCAAGGGGTTTTTTTTCTTGTCTTTTTTTTTTTTTTTTGTTCCTAACTTTCCCATAAAAAGATTCAGGTAAATGTAGCATGACGAGCCAATTTAAGCCAATTTCAAAGTTATTTGAGTAATTGGTTATTAAGATAACACTCTCAAATTTCAATTCAGCAATTATCCTCTTAAAGATACAGAATGTAAGTATAGGAGGAAAAGTGTATGCATTAAAGCTACAGAGGCCCTTTAAAAAAAATCAAATGTGTAGGCATTTGAAAAAAGCATGTAGCTTCTAATCTCATTGAACTGAGACATATCTCCTAACATGTGCAACCCTTCTATGTTGAAAGCAAGTGTTTCTAAATTTTGGAAATGGAGTTGACTATTATTAGTGCTCATAAAGATTAAGAGGCTAAGTGAAGACCCTCCTTTTAATATATGTAAGCTCCTTACCCATAAGTTAAGAACCACAAGGGGACAGAACATTGTCTTCCCACAAGGCTGCACTGCAGACTGATGCAGAGTGTGATGATGGAAATAATGGCTTTGGCAGAAGTCCTTGGTTTGGAGCCAATTTCTCCATCCTAATGAATGGTGGAATTACCACAGAAAAGCTTTACAGTTAAAAAAAAAAAAAATAAAAAAAAAAGAAAAAATTAAAAAAAAAAAAAAAGGAAGAAAAAAAGAAGAAAAGACAAAAAATGTGCAGCTTATTCCCAGTTAATCAACTCCGTAGGATGGATGGCCATGACCAATTATTATTCCCAGATACTACTGGTTAATCACCAAGCGCATAGCTAAAAGGACTTGTGTTAGCTACTTGGCTGCTGAAAGCTATAGTGTAGGATCTGCAAATGTTCACCAGCAGATTAACGTTATGCAAATGCGGGAAAGTTTCCTACGCTAGCAAAGTTGCCTTTCAGGAAGGTGAAGTGGTTTTTTATCCTCAGAATGGCACTGGATGCTGCTTAAGGAGAGTTATTGACAGCAAGGTGCCGCACGTGTTCGCGCCGGCTCCACATCCTGCTCACCGTACGATGTCCTCAGCCTCTGCTCAAGGCAAATAACCCCTTGGAGAAGCGATAGTATCAGCCAAGTACAGAAACTCAATGTACCCTTTGGCTGTCTCGCCTTGAATTGCAATTGTTGCTGTAAACCAAAGGAAGCAACGATGCAAAACCAGGGGTTACGTATCATTTTCTGCCTTCTCACTGGAGACCTGGGTAACAGGAGACATCAGAGAGAAAGGGAAGAAAGCGAATCCCAGCGGAGCAGCAGTCGGGGCTTATTCAGGCTCGCAGGCCAGCAAAATGCAAAGGACCAAATGAGACTGAACGGGAAAGAATACGAAGCTGTGCCTGATTTGCTCCTGCTGAAAGTTAATATACTTCCACTGGAAATTTCCGTGGAGCTAAGCCAACTTTCTGCAGCTGAATATCTGACTCTTTTGTGTTCAGATCAGTTATAATAATTAAGGATATATTAAGACAGCAGAGAGTACAGCGTAATCAGGACTAGGAAAAATACTTCAGAGTTATTTTAGCTTTAGCCTTTATATTTATTTTTTGTGACTGAGATTGTTCAAATAATATGTCTCCAGGGGACAGAGTAGAAATATAGATTCTAATTTGAATATAGATAAACACTGGATTATATGTCACAAAATATGCTGGTGTAGCATATGCAGTACATGCTACATGTTAACACCAAGTATTACGTAACCACAGCACCAAGCCAACTTACTTTTACCGTGCTAATGTATTTTTTACCTCCAAACATTAATATTTTTATATCTATATATATGTACTGCTACAATGCCATATTCTCAGGTTTTACAGTTGCGCTGCGTTTTTCTGGCACAGGTTACAATGGAGGAAAAATGCCAACTGGAACATGTCAAAAAACAAGATCATAAGGTTTCACTCAAGTTGCTTAAATTATTATGTAGGAGGTATATTATCGACCTTTTAATAAAAACCTTTACAGTCTCCATGGCAACACTTTTACATTGACATATAAAAACATAAATGGCAAAAAAATGTTGTAAAAAAATGAATCTAGTGTCCTGATCATGAATTCGAGAGTGCTTTTGCTGTGCGGCGCCTTGTCTTCCCTCCGGTATGCAAATGCAAGTGCTCGATGATGATTCATTAATTGAGCATCTTATTGTAATGTGGGTAGTAAACTGAGGTATTTGAGTGGTTTAATCCTAAAATAGCACTTACTGTTCCTGTAATGCAGCCTCCTACCTACTTTTAAACCAGGACAGCACATTAGTGCATTTGGACTCAAGTTAAATGCACAGGAGCTGGAGCAACACTCAGAAGCACTGGCTCATAAAAATTGAAGCTCCTGGTTTTCTTTTTACATCAAATAAGAGACTTTCATCCTGACTAGGCTGAACTTCCAGGAGCTTGAAGTCTTTACAAGAGAGGACAATCCTAGAGCAGCCTCAGCCTGGTGAGCTGGAGCCTGATCAGGTTTGGGAAGGGCAGGAATCCCCCAGCACATCATTTGCTATAAGGATCAGTCTGTCTTGATTGGAATTCCAGAGCTCTCAGCTGTGCTCCGCTGACATCCCCCCAGCATCGCTGACATTTACCAGCCATACGCAGTTTATACCATTCTCAGCTCCAGAGGCCAGACGAGACGCAAAGACATTAGAATTCTGATTATATAATACAGACAAAGAAGTTTGTGGTGTTAAAAGAGGAGAACAATAAAAACAGCCCAGAGACTGTTTTCCAAGATGCACAAACACTTTCTCAGTTTAAGCACAGTACTAAATGTGCTTTTATTTACAGATAATTCTCTGGCACCGTTCACTTTAATCTCTCCGTTTCTCCTTTAATCAACGCAGAATTGTGCAGGCGCTTTCTTTACATGAGTACACATGAAGAGGTTTTTAGAGGAGCCTGAAGAAATAAAATTGTCAATGTTTACTAAAATAAAACCAGTTCCAAAAGAAGCACTGGTCAAATATCAGTTAATGATACATTTCTCTATTCTTACACAAAGAAAAAGACCAAAAAAAATTCTAAAAGTGAATCACTGAGCTTTCCACCAATTTGAAAGTTAAAAAAAATTGGGTGATTAGCACATCATAGTTTTAAAAAATTCATATGAAGCATCTTCATCAAAAATCTCATATGAAGAGTCTTCATAGACGGATAGATGTTGCTTTCTGAATGCAATAGATTATGCAGGTGAATCATAAAGGTTTAGGTTCCTTACAAACTCAGTGAAATTATTGAGTGCCTTTGCACACTCTTCAGCAGCATCAGAGAGGGTTCAGGATGAAACAACTAAACAGATATTAACTTTTAAATATCATTTCAAACCAAACAGCTGTCCTCCCATATGCAACATAAGTAGGATATTTACATATGTATAGATACAACATATATATAAACACACACACTCTAGTCATCCAAACACATTTTTCATAGCTTTTCTTGCAGCTCTTATCTAATACAGTTGATGTGATGATTTTCAGCGACCTCAGTTGCTGAATCAGACTTGAAGGGGACATCCCAGATTTTCATCCCTGGACAGTTTGGCAGTGCTTAGAGCTTTGTGTTAATAACTAACACTGCAAAGAAAACTGAGTTTCACTAAGTGCTCAGCACCAGTTCTCTAAATACCAGAATCTCCCTAAAGTATCTCAAATTCATCTTGGCCAGGCTCACAGGAAGAAATAGGTAAATGGAGTAGGTTACGCTGAAGTGATCGTTGAAATGAATGCAGAAAAGTGTTGAAAATCTGGAGAGTGTATTGTCCAGTCTCATACAGGGGAAAGGGGAAAAAAGCCAAACCAAACCAAACACCCCTGTTATTCAAACCCAGAAAGATCAGTGGAATATATAAAAATAAATAAATAAATAAAGTTTATATGCACAAACATAGAGATCCTTTGCAGGAGGTCACAGGGCAAACATCTTCCTTCAGGCTCCAACCTCCAGCTGATGCTCGGTGAAAATCTGTCTCTAAGATAAAATAGCGCACAATTTCTTCAGTCGTATTTGTAGTTTCTATTCGTTAGAAAGATACCACTGTGTGTTTGGAAAAAGCACAGGTTGGCTCTTGTGTTCAAGATGTAACTCATGAAAGCCTGCATTTTCCACAATCTTAGTAACTATTACCGAAACTCATAAGGACATTTTGCACATGTAAGTCAAGAGCCCTTTATTTGTTTGAAGGACTGAACTACAATATAAAGACATTCCCACCTGGCAAAACACATAGAATTCTATAAAGTATGATTTGAAAGGAAAACATGGATATTTTGGCTGTTTTAACTAGTTGCATTTTTTTCAGTTGTCCACTTACCTACATTTTACCTTTTTATATGTGTGTTCTCTGCTGAACACAACCTAAAATACGCTTCATCTGGGAGATGCTGACAGATGGATCTTGCTGTCCCCACTCACGGGGGGCGACAGCCTTGTTCTTCATCCCACAGAGCTGGATGCCCCTGGTATCACCGGGTGACCACCCACGGTGGCAAGTCCTGCCTCACTTCGTGGCTATCGGATTTCTCCCAGTTGTATTCCACCTTTTCCTTTGCTCTTCTTTGCCTGGAAGCAACACGGGAAATATTCTTCCTGCAGAACTGGCCAAGAAGTCAGAGGGCACAGCAGAGGGGCTGAGCTGGCAGGCTGCAAGCATCTATTTTGTTTTTATTCAGCAGGGACAGAGCTGCAGCCTCAGGTTCTTCCCCAGGGTTTGGTGGTCACTTGAGCAAACAACCCGCCAGTAGCTCTTGTAGGAGTCACACGTCATCTCTCTTGTTCTTCAGTCCCATTATTCCCAACACAGCCCGTGGCTTGTATCCACAACTTGGCCCTTAGCTCTGATCTTTATGGTTGTGGGGCCAACAAAAACGTGCCAACATTTTTGGCAAAGTTTCCTGCGGTGTTTGTGCAGACCTCTGCAGGTCATTAACCTTACATCACGGGCGATAAGAGGCTGGGCATTGCAAATGTATTTGCATGGTCTCCAAGGCTCAGCCCTTGTCAATCCAAGCGTCTGATGCCAGCACAACATCAGTCAAATGAAGGATCCTCTCTTTCATCCTCCTGAACGAAGCAAAAACATTGGATTGTGATTGCAACAAAGGAAAAAGAACCAGTAAAAGAAAGAAAACAAAAGGAAAACTGCCAAGGAAAATTGCTGTGAACCTCCAGCCCCTCCAGCACATCAGAGTGGCCACCAGAGCTTCCTGAGCCTCCCCCATGTCTCACACCTGCTCCTGCCTTCCCAGGAGCTCCTCACCTTCTCCTTCCCCAGGCATGACGGTGCTGCCACTGCAAATCCACTGCCCACCCTGCCAGACTTATCTGGAGATGGTTCCAGAGCTGGAGATGAACACCCAAAGCAGGTTAGAAATCCTAATTTTTCTTATAACAGCCTGCACTTTTTTTCCTCACATTTTGCCTTCAGACACAAGGAGGGACCCATTAGAGTGTCTGTACTTCAACACCAGTCATCTATTAAATTTTCCCATAAATTCAACATCCATCTAGGAAAGGTTTATTCTTCATACTGGTGTCTCTGAGAAATGTAACGTGGCTTCGGGGATGAGTCCCATGATAATTTTGTATATACTTTTTTAAATAGCTGGAATAATTCCTGAAAAAAAAGCCTCACATTCATATACGCATGTTCAGCATTACAAAAAGAAAAAAAGTTCAGTGAAGTTTATGATGTGGCCACAAGGCCAAGAGACACAAAAAATATCCACTTGTTCCATAACAGTAGCAGAATTCAAAATGCCCCAAATGTGAGATTTTGGGAATGCACCATACCAGCTCAGTCACCTTCTCTCTTTCTTCCCTGACAAAACCCCGGATGGGAAGGCGATCCTGCAGAAGGGCTGATGGATAGAAACAGTTTATAAACCTGGGTGCTGTTGGGGGCAGTTACAGTTTTTGCAAATTAATATGGGACAGTTGCTTCCTGATCTCTCACTTTGAGGGGTATTTGATCAGCTGGCCAAGATTCATTTTCCCATTTCGGAGGTAGCCCAGCAGCCTGGTTGATGCTCAGCTAGAGCCAAGAACAAGTTTTCAACAGGTTATCAGCTGGGGGATTTTGGTTTTCGGAGAAAGGGGGAAAAAAAGCTAAACCGGATCTTTTAACTTTTTAAATATTGGTTTTTTAGATAATCCAAAGGATTTTGGTATTCCTCCTAACAAGTCAAGGTAAACTTCCACGAATTTGAGACTTTCAGTGAATTGTTATGCTTATAAATTCACATCTCTGTGACTCTGTGCCTGAACCAAATAGAAAACAAGGTAACTGAAAAAAAAATGAATGGCAGCAGTAAAAGGCTACTTTAATGCTTAATAGTTTATCTGATCACCACCAGCATCTCAGCCCTTTCTGAGCAGTAATGCGGGAAATTTTAATTTATTATACTGTTGTAGGAAACTGGTTGGCACATGCGAGTCTGTCAACATGTTCTCAGTGCATGGTTGGCTGTTATAGGTCATCTCCAACTTCATTTTACACCTTCTCCTGACACCGAATCTGATCGTATAAACCCTGCAGGTAATAGTCAACATACTTAAGTGAGTTCCAAAAGTATCTGCTAGATCAAGTTGTCCCAGATTTGAATTTCCCTGTGAAGAAACAAGAAGTTTTTATCCCACTTCACCCCAGCTTGGATGTGGTTTTTATCCTCAGCAACAAGACCCATGTTCACCAGCCCTAAATCACAGGACTGCATATTTCTCCGCATGTGTATGTGTTTGTGTCTGTGATTTCCCAATATTCCTGGCTACTGCATTCAGAGCCATCGAACCGTGCGGCAGAACCGCGTGTAACAAAACACTGACGGCATCTGGGTTTTTTTGGACACGTGTCTTGGCACGAAGCTGCTCTTGAAGTGCTGGATTCTCTCCGCACAGTTTGGAGACCAGCGTGCTTCCAGTGGAGCTGGAAACCTGTAACCACTCATGTCTTCTGCTGGGTATTTTGTTATAGTTTAGCACTGTTTGGGCGCTAAAGCTAAAAATAAGGGGGGAAACCTAAGAAAGAACAGATGTTAATACTGGAATATTAGAGCTCAGAGTTATTATCACAGTTTGGGGAGCTATCTAACAGGCCTTTTTAGACAAAATATGGCCTGAAAGTGGCATGAAAGCAAGTGTATTAAATATTGTGAAACCAGTTTCCCCTTTCCCTGCTCCTCCAAATTGTGAAATCGCATTTCTCTGGTATCTCGGGTGGCTCCATCCAGCTCCCCGTCCACTGCAACCCATTAGTATTTGGCCACCAGCATCTCCATTTATTGCGCATTTTCCACTGTTCAGGGAAGCAGGAAAATCCAAGAGACATTATCACTGTATAAATAAAAAATACAGTATCACTGTATCAATATAAAACACAGATCTAGATAACCATATCACAGCTTGGCTTCAGTTTGTAAATAAAGCTGGCAAGAACCTTGCACCATTCTGCAGGTCCCCACTGGCTCTCAGCCTGAATTAGAAGCAGTTTTGGGAGTTGAGAGATGCTGTCCTGGTCCTCAGCTGGCTGGGAGGTGATGCTCAAGATGCAGGAGGGGACATCAGCAGGACAGCTGAGATTTCTTCAATATACATGGTGTACCTGCTGTACTGCACTTCTGGATTTCCAAAGCTGGAGCCAGTGAGCAAAAACGAAGACCCCCCAAAGTGGCCCTTTAAGTGTATCAGCATCTGGTTACAATTTCTGATGGCACTGATGGCATATTTCTTCCTTTTTTACCCAATTTTCCATCTATCCGGGTAACCAAAGCCGTGCAGATGGCTTGAAGGAAACGCCAATTCTTTTTTACTTCTGTTGAAATGACTTTCACCCTTCTGCTATCGTATTCTCTGTTACATTTAATTTGTTTTGGTTTAGCACATTTTAGCAGAGCAAACACTTTGTATGTTATGACTCGAACCCATTTCAGAATTGTTAAGGAATTTTTTTTTCCTTTTCACAGTTTTTTTCTAACCTGTCTGCATTCAGCTCACATGCTGGGTTATATTTAAACAGAAGATCAACTGATAATTGCAACACCACTGCTGGCGTTGGTCTAGCAATGAGGCTGCCAGCATTTCCAGGTTGAATTTTGGCATACGACGCTGCGGCCTGGAAGCCAATTTTATTAAAATGAGTAGAGGGAAAAAATCTGTTTGGCCTCTTTTGCTTGATAAGGATATAAAAAGAGAAAAATTTAAAAGAATAAATTAGTGTTGAATATACAGCCCCTGATCTGCAGGTATTTTTGTGATGCCTGCCACTGAGCTGAGGTGTCCAGGCCAGTGTTTGTAACTGGGATCACCCTCCACCAGAGCCAAATTGCCCCAAACAAGGGCATTAACCGCATGTTAATTACAAGCTGGGGCGTCAGGGATGTGCCCAACAAATGTCTGGAGCCAGCTGCCCACTGCCCCACTGAGCCCCCGCACCCCCAGGCATTCCCACAGAGACCAGTGCAGGTAAAACCAACCCCAGTTCACCCCAGAAAATCCCTATTTCTCAGTCATCTCCACTTGCTATTGTTCGAGGGCCTGTATCCCACCACCTCCTCTTGAAAATGTAAAACCACACACCAGCAGAATGCAGATGAATATCCGCACTCGTATAATTTTATATTTAAGCCTATGGGATGGTGATAATTACTGTTTTAGAATGGGATCAAAAAGCACAGATCTACAGAGACTCTTTGAAGTCAATATCTATTTATTATAATTACACAACATTTTCCATCAGACCTGAAAGCATTATCCAGGCATTAATAAATTAAAGTTCGTCAAAGAAAGGCAAGCTTCTCCTGCCACTATTTATACCCATTTTGTAGATGGGCAACCTGAGAAACAAAGGTTTTAGGTGGGACGCCTCTGTGTTCAAGCAGCACCTGGACACAGCTGGTCTGTAGTAGGTGCACTGGACCACAGGCTTTCAAATGACAGCACATTTAGCCCATCAGAGTCACCAGATTCTCCTGAATTTCCACGTATTATCACCTGGTACTTTCCTGTTGGGACATGCCAAAGGTAGAACATCTTGGGATCTAATGAAGCTATTTAGTTAATACAACTAACAGCAATTTATATTTAATATTGCCTTTATCCAACAATGGCACTCATTTAATGATCATGAGTTGTACCGAAACTTTAATTCCAAGCTTTTTACATATATGAAAAGAAGACAGAAGTGAAAATGGGACTCGTACAAGGAGGTTTAGGGAACTGAAGGCCAGTAGCCAAAGCTCCCTATTGCTCACTCCTGTCCTTTAATTCCTGGACTACAGCTTGTCCCTGATGGGTCAGGAAGATGCCAAGTAACACACAGCCACCCAATGGAAATGCGAAACAATTTGGGTGATCTTGTTAACAAGGTATAAAAGTTAGCTTAGCAGTTATTTCAAGTGCAATTTAAAAATGAGATATCGCAGTATTTCCATGGAACGGAAGCAAATGTGGGTCTGAATAGCACGGTGCTGAGCTACAGCCAGTGTATTATTCAAAGTAACTCCTCTGGCAGGAGGGATAGCTTGAGCCAGTGTTTTCTGGAGAACTTTGCACTCAAGCGGTGGTGCCCCAGGGGAGCTCACCACTGGTACATCGCACCGTGCAAGAGCAGAGGACAACAGGACTGTGGTTGATGCACCCAGTGTTGCTCGGCCCCAAACCTGTCCTTGGCCACCCCATCTGCAACGTCAGGGTGCAACAGATGGGGCCAACCTTGCATGGGACCAACGGGAGCTTGAAGAATCTACCTTGGCTCTCGTGGCTGGTCTTAGAGGAAAGCACATGATGTTTTCCTTGGGTTGGCAGAGGACAATGCCTCTCCTCTCATGCTCAACAGACATCCCTGTGCCAGGAGAGGCTTTGGAGCTACCATGGGGAGCAGTGCCAGCAGGGCAATAGTGTCCAGCACACCTTGGATTTTGAACCAAACAAGCCCCTACACCCTCCGAGACAGAGACCCTTAGGAAAGGCTACCACCAACTTCCTCCGCTGTGATTTTTCCTTTTTCATTATGTTTGACATTTTTGAGACTGAGCTTTGTTACAGACTATTAGCCTATGCCAGTAGGCTGGGGAGATAAGACTTCATCAAGCTATAAATCACACAGAAAACGTGTGAAAATGTGAAATTCTGAAGTTGCACCAGCAGCTCTGGTTGGGTTTGCCTGAGCGTTGTGATACTGATTGAATATTTCAAGTGACTCGCGGTACAAGCCAATGTTGCAGCTTGCAGGGAAATGAGTTTGGTGCCTTGTGTCTGCATAGCAACACTATTAAAGTTTTGTACTTAGCATAGTTACTGACTTTGTGGGATCACTGTAGCAAGTTTTAAATGATGCATGAAATGAAGAATTCCTGCCCATCCTAAGGAGAGATAATGCAGATAATAGACTGCCTTGCAATCACAGCTGTGCAGTGTTTTTTTGTTCTGCTCACAG
This sequence comes from Patagioenas fasciata, assembly GCF_037038585.1. Classification (NCBI taxonomy): domain Eukaryota; kingdom Metazoa; phylum Chordata; class Aves; order Columbiformes; family Columbidae; genus Patagioenas; species Patagioenas fasciata. The sequence continues at coordinate 41,258,513 of NC_092527.1, forward strand.
AAATGCCCTCCAAACCCCAAAGTAAGAGTATATACAATACAGTCACGGGGTTTTTTTCCTCATTAGGTTTATGCTAACTATTCTCCCTCTCCCCACTTGTACATATGTTGAAGGAAGGCAATGTGCGGACTACATAGTGACAGAGATGCCCAGAGTCTGCTGCTGAGCTCCAGATTCCTAAGGATATTTGTGCTCTTCTTCACCACGGAGGTGCCACAATAATTTTATAGCTTTTGCCTTTTCATCTCAGACTTTAAACCATCACAGTGGGCAGGTGCAAATGCACCTCATGCCCATGTGGTACAGGACACCTGAACCAGCAAGCAGGATTTTGGTCAGGAAGGATGATTTTGGGCAGCAGACCTCCACGCTTATCTCCAAAGATTCATGCAATCATTCACAAGCCAACAATTCAAACCCAGAGAACAAAATGCAGATACGATACACAAGACCCCACCTTGGCAACACCTACAGTCGAGGTCTGGACTGGGTTTGTGAGGACCAGGAGCACCACTGGTCCCACATCAGCTGTGTGGGTGAATGTACAAATGGACACAAATACGTGCAGTGTTACAGTTAATACAGGTTTTTATCACTCAGGTTGTGTGTCATCCATTTGGGCATTTTGTCATGTCCTGGTTGCTGAAGAAGTCACGTATCAAAGATTTATACTGTCTTGTGCCTTATACTTAAGGAACTTAATTTTTCTTTTTTAAACATCATTTTTTATGTGTGAAAAACTGATAATAAATCACATTATCTTGCTACTCAAGCCTTTGCTTTCTTCTGTGCCCTAGTGAGCATTAAGTGCACTGGCAACACCTATATTGACCCAAAAAACCAGCAAAGGTTCATTTGGAGAAATAAAGTTCTACTGGGTCATTCATTTAAAAATAAAGTCACATATTAAAAACCATCTTGTAGGTAAAGAAGTGCTGCCTCATTCAAAGGGTTAAGTATCTTATGATTTTGTTTTAGTATGTTCACGGCTTCGCACAAATTACTTCGTTAGGTTAATATTTCACAAAAGCAGTTTTTACTTGTCGAAAACATTTTTCTCTACTCCCAAAATATTCTCTCTGAATTCCTCTCTTTGTCCCTATGCTTTCAAGAGTATTTAAGGAAGAAAAATGTGCAATTCCCCCTCAGTAATATATTTCCAGGAGCTGGAAAGGCAGAGGGAGTGAGTCAAAGTTAGTCCCCCGTTGTATTTTCAGCAGTTAAGTCCCATTTTCATTGACACACATGCCTGTCAATTACACTCAACAATATTTATGAAAACAAAGTTATAAAGCAAAGGAAATCAATGTTACTGTTATTGTTATAAAAAATTGCACCTCCTGGTAATCTTATTTGGGGCATTGCTACCAACATCCCCAGCAGTTCCAGAAATGCATTGCTTTCTTCTCATTTCACGAGAAACGCCATTACAAAGGTGCAATTTCGGAAAATAAGTAGGAAAACAGAGCAAGGACTGGAGAGCGTGTC